>NC_077230.1:58003933-58282103 GCF_027887165.1 Monodelphis domestica
TACAAGATTTAATTCTTCCTTGAGAGAAGGACTTGGTAGGAGGCAGAGTAGAAACAATGAAGATGCTTAGCATTGAGTAGTTTTAAAATTTTGTTTTGTTTTCTCATAGGGGACAAGTGACAGGGAGGAAAGTTGAACTGTAGCAACATAGCTATAAAAAGTCTATTATAGGGACAGCTAGGTGGCTCAGTGGATAGAGATCCAGGCCTGGAGTCAAGAGGATCTGGCCTTGGACACTTCCTCACTGGGTGATCCTGGACAGTCCCAATTGCCTAACCCTTACTGCTCTTTTTGCCTTAGTGTGGATTCTAAGACAGAAGGTAAGGATTTAAAAAAATCTCTTATAATCTGAGGTCCCTCTAGCCCTGAGACATACCTTTCACTGCTACCCATTTAGTTATTTTTTTTAAATAATATTTTTCCCCAATTACATGCAAAAACAAATTTTAACTTCCATTAAAAATTTGTGTTCCAGATTCTTTCACTTCCCTCCCTCTACTCCTTGCTCCCTGAGGTGTCAAGCAATTTGATGTAGGTTTTAGATGTGTAATCATGCAAAACTTATTTCCATATTTACTGTTACTCATTTAGGAAACATCAGGTGAGCAATTAAAGAAAAAAACCACAACAAAAACAAATGTAGTCTATCCTTGTGACAGCATATAGACATAATGGTAGACATATATGTTTAGAGTCCTAGATTAATTAAATATAGAATCATGGGCTTATAGAATGTTGAAGCTGATAAGGATATTAGGCACTATCCAATCAAAATGAAATTCATAATGCCAATTAATCAAAAGCTTTGATAATGCTCAGGACTGACTGCTATAATCATCCCCTCCTTAGTATGCTTCAGTGAGAAAGTAAATTGGATATATTTAAAAGTGACTCCTTTCTTGCTAACTTTGAAAAATAAATGTTACTTACCACTGTATATGTCTGGTCATAGGTACTTTGAATTTTCCCATTTCCTTTAATTTTAGCTGATTGTAATGGGGGGGAAAAGAAACATTTTTATTTCACCAAAGGCAAAATGAAATGATCACTTGTCAAGACAACCCCCATCTCTCTTCATTTTTTTTTTCAATCCTTTTAAAGGTAAAAATTATTATATGTGTTCTTAGAACATTTTTGCTTTTTTACTTGTAATATATATATATACATATATATATATACACTTATAATATGAAATCTGAGGACATAAATGGAATCTTACTCCTTTTATGTCTGACAGTCTATGGGGGCAGAAATGTTTTCTATAATTCCATTCTATGTCCACTTCCCCCCATTATCAATGAATAGAGTCAAAAGCATTTGTACGGTTTTGTTCAACTATGTATAAACCTTGTACAAACTATGTATTTTTTATGAAGGTTTTACTTCTTTATTGAGAAATACTTTTCCATATTCCAGAAACTGGATGCTTCAAATAAAACAAATTTCCAATAAAATAAAAATACTGTCAGAAAAACTTTTTAGAAGAGAAGAGCTAAATTAAATTAAATTAAAGGTTAACAGGGTCTAGGCCGCATAAAAGAGAACTGTTAGCTTTGACCATTGAATTGATGACAGCTCATATTTTATTGATATTCAAATCATTAATTCTACATTATCCCTGGAAATAGTATCTAGTGAACCAAACAGGCTATATCTCCCATGTCAATGGGCTAACTCTTCTAACAGGTGGCTATTAAAACCTTTTGCATTCTTTCTGTCTCATAATGATGACAAAAGGTGATTTCCATCATACCCCAATGCTCTATTTATTAACTTCAAGTTGCTAGGTAAAAACTTGGAGAGTCATATTCCTTTCTGATCTTTATCAAAAGCCTTAGAGAGGGGGAAAAAGTTTATTCCTATACATTGGAAATTTACTATTTTTAATGTTTACTTTAAAATAAAATATAAAAAGGAAAGAATTTCTATTACGCACATTTATTTTCTTTATGTAATCATGGTAATGAAAAATAACAAACTGAACTAGATGGCATTCATGAGCCCGATCTTTCTAATGGGAAGGCAGAAAACATTTTGGAAAATTGTATTAGTGTCCTTATTTATATGCATATATATATACATATTCTTATGTAACCAGGCTATAGTTTAATTAATTATATCTACCCACATAAAGAATGTCTGCAGAAATATATACCTGGAAAAAAGATGAACTAGTCAGATAGTAAGAATAAGGACACATGATGAAGAGTAATGCAGCCTATTAGTATCCACAGAGATTGAAGAAAATTCCCAACCACAATGGATAGACTTATTTGTATGATTTATGGGAGAAGATGAACAAGAATTTCAAAAGATGGACAGCTGATATATGTATATGTATTGGAAGGAAAGCCCACAACAATAAAATCATGGATCCATTAAAGTTTCAATTTATGTACTTGGGTTATTTCCCGAAGTGTTTCCTTTTGCCAGGAATCTCTTGTTAAACACTTTATGAGTTATGTGACAATGTCTGAAATGCTATAAAAAAAGACTTCAGTATCACTCCATTTGCTTTATGAAATTTGTAATCACCCTTGTTATGAAATAAGAAACATTAAACATTTGATTATATACAATCAAATGAAAATAGTTCTAACATTTTTAGAGTTCTGATTTTCTGAGTCTCCCTAAACAGAATATTATGTAAGATGATCCATATAAAAATCAATTCATAAACAGCATATCAAAAATCTTTAAGTGTCAGGTTTATTAAAAGAATTCTATGAGGAAAAAATGGTTCCACGGATCTGGATTACCATCTGTATCTAATATCACAATAATAGGAATTCCAAACATGATTAATCAGCTTACCTTGCTGATATAGTAGTGTGGACATCTATGTGAGTGTGTATAGGACTTTCAATTAGAAATGTTACAGCTAACACCAATCACTTCATCAGATCTATGCTATACCACCTTTGCCCCTTCATACCTCATATATGCATATACATCGTACAGAGTAAATAATTGACTTTCAATCTTTGATTATCCATCTTTGGTAGCTACCAATATTTTAAAGCTTATACATATGTTTATTATAATTATAATTTGATTCATTCAGTTACTATTTGTTAAAATATTAGAATTTCTGGAACATTTTGATAATGGAAGGCAGAATAATTGCGACTGAATAATTGAGAGAGATAAATTGTCAGCATATATTACTGATCTGCCATTATTTCATCACAGATTCATTTCATAATTTCTATAGTAAAACTTTACCATGTCTTTATTTTATCAAATATGTATAACTTGACAAAAACTCAAGTTTTGTTTCATTGTTTTAAAAACATTTTTATAAATTGGACTGTACCCTTAACTCAAGAGAAAATAAATTTCATAAAAGATACTAAACTATTCCTTATAGGACATTGAATTTATAAAATTCAACCCATGCTATTTCATACAAGGAATAAAATGTATAAAAATTTCCTGAAGAACAATTTCTCAAAATATAAACAAATGCCAAGAACTTACTTCCTATAATAGTCTTGTGATTAAAAATCCTGCTCCAGAGTCCATCTTCTAAATTATCTTTCACTCCAAATTCATAAATGGTATTTGGCTTCAGATTCTCAACTACTGTTTCAGTGGCCGGGCAGATTTGGAAAATCCATTTTTTTTCTTTATCTTTTTCCCGATAGCGAACTGTATATAATCTGTTGAATAATAACAGTAATAATATTGTGTTTTGCTGCCAAATGGTTGGCACCCAATGTCAGTCCTGCCTTTATAATACAAGTCAAGTAAAAGCATTGGAGTAGTTTACATGTGTAACCCAGAACTCAAGTCCATTTGCATAAGGCTCTCCTCATTAGTAGAGAATGATTATGCTCCATGATTGTGTGATGGGTGAAGTTGGCAAGAACTTGGGAGGAGAGAGATATATTCTGGCTTCAAGCTTCAGAAGAGCACACAAGGTTCCAGGCTCTCTCCAACACATGGGACATCAAGTAATCATTATCCACCCAAGAAGAAAGTCTTAAGCAAATGTTCTTAAATACCCCAGGTCACATATGATGTACCACAGATTTAGAATCCAAAAAGATTTTGACAAGTTAGGAATAAATATTGTATCTAAGAAGATGAAATTGAATAAGAAAATTGTAAAGTCCTTGAGTTCCAGAATTCCACAGGTATTTATTAAGTTCCTGCATTGAATCAGATAATCACTAGACACTAGAGATATAAAGTCTAAAAAAAAAAATTCCCCAACCTTCCAAGAATTTACCTCCTATTGGAGGAAATGAAATGTACACAGAAAAAAAAAATAATATAAAGTAAGAACAAAACTAGATTTAAAGGAACTTCAATAATTAGCAAATGGAGGAGGGCAATCAGGATAGGATTCCTGTTGGAGGTGGTATTCAAACTGAGCTTTGAAAGAAACTAGGGATTTTATGAGGTGGAAGGGGAGTGTGGAAATTGCATTGTAGGCATGGGAGGCAGACGATAAAATCAGGGAGAAAGGAAATGGAATGTTCTATATGGGAAAGAGCAAGTAGGATAGTTTGAGTCTATTTTTTTTCAGACTCTCCATCACAATCACCTCTCCCTTTTGAAGTTTACTCTATCCACATTTATCAGATCTCTCCACCCTTCCCTCCAAGGTATTGTCTATAGTCTAATTGTTCATTAGTTATTCAGTCCTGGCTGACCCCTAGTGATCTCATTTGAGATTTTCTCAGCAAAGATAGTAAAATGGTTTGCCATTTCCTTCTTCAGTTTATTTTACACATAAAGAAATGAAGCAAAAAGGGTCAAGTGACTTGCTCAGGGACACATAGCTAGTAAGTGTCTGAGGCCAGATTTGAATTCAAGAATATAAATCTTGACTCCAGGACTAGCACTCTGTGCATTATGGCACCACCTAGCTGTCCCTAGAGTTTAGTGCCTGGATCTAAGTCTCCAGCCTCAATTCTTGGCCTTATACAAGGAGATTTTAATATATACATTGGTGTTCCTTCATGTACCTCAACTTTCTAGTCTCTCAACTGACTTCCTCCTCTGTTCCACTTGAGCTAAAGCCCAGGGATGGTAATTTCCTTGATCTTTGCCATCACCCACTCTTATTCTACTTCCATTTTCCATTCATTTGAAATTCATTTATCTGATCATAATTGTTACAATTCCATATTTCCCTCTCATTTGCTGCTCCTAAATTTATTCTTCATCCTTATTGTGATTTCATGGGTTCTTGAAGAGAGCTGAAAGAAGTCATTTGTAAGTATGAGAGGAGAGTAGGGATTTGGTTCCTGACCCTACCTGAACTCAATTGATAGAGTCAAAATATAATCATGATGGATGAAGAATTCTTAATGTGTTAATAAGATATTAACACCTAGTGATGTCATTAGAAAATCTGTACTTTGGAAGAACAAAAAAAGTCCTTGAAAGAGATTCAAATAGCTAAACCTATGGTTATTGGTTGCTGTAGTGAATAAAAGACTCAGACTAGGTGTGCCAATTTGCATTTATCACAGATTGACTCCATCATCATCCCCACCCCTCCATCTAATCTTTCCATATCTATTGGTTCCTTCCCTTCTACCTAAAAACATGCTCAAGTGTCCCCATCCTTAGAAACAAAACAAGCAAAAAAATAAACCTTTCACTAGATCCTGTCATCCTTGTCACTTATCAGCCTGCATATCTCCTCACCTCTTCAGTTTTTATTTTTTTGTTCAGGCATGTCCAACTCTTTGCCAACCCATTGTTCATACATGTGAGGTTTTCTTGGCAAAATCCCTGGAGTGGTTTACCATTTCTTTCTTCAGTGGATTAAGGTAAACAGAGATTAAGTAATTTACTCAGGGTCACACAGCTACTAAATTTCTGATGGTGGATTTGAACTCAGGTCATTGGGACTCTAGGTCTGGCACTCTGTCCATTGTACCACCTAGCTGCTTCCTCCTATTCAGCTAAGTTCCTTGAAAAAGCCTTCCCTATTAGATGCCTTTATTTTCTCTCCCCCCTTTCTCATTCTCTTCTAAATAATTTGCAATTTGGCTTCCAGTCTTGTTACTCAACTGAAAAAGTTCCCTCCAAATTACCCATGATATCTTAATTGTCAAATATAATGGTCTCTTCTCACTTCTCATGCCTCTTCCCAGTGATAAGGTCAGGGGCTCCTCTGGCATAGAGAACTCAAATTCAGTAAATTTTATCTTAGGGAATTGTTTAGACCATTAAGAGTTTAAGCGACTTGCCCAAGATCACACAAAAAGAGTTTTGCCTGAGTGAGCATTAGTCTGGCCAGGCTCTTATTCAAGCTCTCAAGCCACACCGCTACCACCATCTGTTGTGAAAGTCATTGACTTACCCATATTACATTACGTTGAGTCAAAAAGCTCACTTCAGAGATCTTTAAAGCTTTAATCCAAAAATAAAAGTTTTCTTGAAAAGGAAAATAAAAAGGTGAAAAACAGGGGAGAATGAAGGGACATGTTTTAATCAAGAAAACAGAATTACTTTTCAACTGGGCTAGCTTGGGAAGGTTTGTTTCTCTACCTGTCTATACTAAGTCCTAATTTGTATGGTTCCTCATTCACAAACTATAAAAAGTCATAACTGTAAGTTAAGAATGTTCACCCAGTAGTTTAAACTACAAGGAGAATCTAGAAACTAAAAGTTGCATTTCTTGGCCAGAATCATGCAAATAGTAACAGAAACATTCACAACCAGGGAAGAAAATGAACTCCATTTTTGGTTTCCAAGCCAATAGAAAAAAAAAAAGTCCTTCTGTCAGTGGAAACTTGTTAGAGAAGGTGCTAAAGAAATTAGTCCTTTGATATGGAAAATTTGAGGGAAGACATTTTTTAAAAAACAGTCATCCAGTAAACACTTTTCATTTGTAGAGGTTAAATTAGTTTGCATGAACCTGCTATGGTGAAATATTTATTTTTCTTACAGCATATGCCAGAAACTGGAGTTTATGAGATGACGACTACAATGTTCGGTGTTCCAGGAATCTGCCAAAGACATTCAGGTTTGGATAGTTTTGGAAGATTATATTCCTGAAGGAGAGATTCAGCTAGACTCAAATTTCAATACCCAACATATAATAATCTCTCCTTGTGCTACTATTTGCGCATATAAATCTACTGTGTTGGGCTAACTTCTAAAAAGCAGCTGGCTTTTTAGAGGCGCTTCTGAGGGCAGAAGCTGGCCCACAATCAATTGATTTTCCATAGTCTGCTTCTAATTACACTCATTTGTGATTTTAGTGGGTTTACTTGTTTAATGTAATGTCTACAGTATATCTAACGCATTTTAATATTAATGGCTCTTTTCTCAAACCAATACAAAGGCCCAAACCATGGAGGAAAGGCTCACTTGAATATCTGTACTAACAGGGGAGAAGGAAACAATTAATGGATTCCCCAAATAATTCAAGAACCTTGGTTTCAGTCATTACTTTCTAATTTTCCCCTTCCCACCCCCGACAAAATATTTTTAGGATATTCTCTCTACTTTACATCTGTAGCTCTGTTTGGTTTGAACTTTAAGAAATATAATGCCTGGTCCAGGATAAACTCATCACATGACATTTCATTACTTAGTCATTAACTCAGCTTTGAATACTTAATACCTTCCCAACTCCTTCAGCCTTCTCTCCCCTCTGATTGGAGGGCTGGAGGGTAGAACACTAAATTCCTCCCTGAAACTCTCCACTTTCCATCAGCAGCTTTATTTGGTTTGCAATCCAAGGAACATGGTGCTCCTATGCCAGATACCCCTCGGTGTCCCATCCCCTTTCAAGCTTCATTCTGTGTGTTATCTTCCTCCATTAGATTGTAAATTTGAGGGACAGAAACTATCTTTTTCTTATTTACATCCTGTGTACCTCGAACCTGACATATAGTAGACACTTGATAAATGTTTATTGAATTAAATTATTGAACTGATTTTTAATAAATGGAATAATTGATTTGATTTTTAGCCTTTGCAGTCTGGTATCCATCCTCTGCTAGAAATACTAATAAAGTGTACAATAGCTTAAGGATCCTACAGTCTTAGAGAGAGCTAAAACATTGAGAATTACAACCTTGTAGGAGGGATAAAACACATGGGAACATGCATTTGAATCTGTCTGAGATCTTAGAGATTCAACAATCTCATTTTATAGATGAAGAAACTGATGTTTAGCTCAGGATTACACAGTAAATAGCTGAGTCGGGATTCAAATCCAGGTTTTCTTCATTCTAAATCAGGTATTCCATCCACCAAATCATGGTATATCTTCTACAGAACTGACCCACTCACAAATAACTATAACACAGGACAGAAAAATGCAGAAAAAGGTATAGATATACAGGGCTCAAGGAGGGAAAGATCATGCCACATGTTCCAGAAACAACTTGGCAGGAGTGAAAAGAGTGTTGGATTTGGTGTCAAGAGGTCTAGATTGGAATCATAGGACTGACCCTTGTTAACTGTGGTGTATAGTGAAGGAAAATCACTTAACCTCTCAAAGCTTCCATTTCCTCATTTGTAAAATGGGGCAATAATACGTGTACCACAAAATCAAAGAGGGTAGTTATAAGGAAAACATTTGGTAAACCCCAAAATGCTATATAGGCTGTCCCAAAAGTCTTTAAGTGATTAAAAGGACACTAAGATTTAAGGGACTTTTGGAACATATATTTTTTGTCTCAAAATTTTCAGTGATTCCATATAATTTCTTCCATTTTCACTAGGATGTAAAGAAACAAAATGATTGGCTAACATGTTCAATGTAATGATCACTGGTTTAGTCATAAGTAAGTTTGTTATTAGATAGTCTCTTGAGAATTTGCATGTCACCCAAAATATACTCCTACTAGGTAAATTAATCATACAGCTGTTGTACTATGCCAGGTCAGATTACAGGATAACTCAAAGCTATCTATTCTTGATCCCATTCTATAGCCAGTATTTCCCTGTGCTATTCAACTTTTGGAAGTATATTTCAATTGACCAATATTTATTCATGAGAGGTCCTTCATAGGAAAGACTTGGTAGGCACCCAAATTGCTCAGTGGATAGAGAGCCAAGCCTGGGGATGGGAAGTTCTGGGTTCAAATATGAAGACCGCAGACACTTCCTAGCTTGTTTGGGAAAGTCATTCAACTCCAATTGCCTAGCTCTTACCACTCTTCTGCCTTGGAACAAACAATTGGTATCAATTCTTAGACAGAAGGTAAGGGTTTAAAAAGAAAAAGAAAAAGACATTAGGAGATCATAAAAGAAGAGGATAAAATCCTATGAAAGCCATGCGAATTATCTTGGGGAAAAGGGGAGGAGTGTCTGGTCAGTTAAAAGAAGTAACTTTTGAGATTGACTAAGACAGTAGAACTAAATAAATCCATGGGCAGTTTCAGTCAGTAAACATTTAATGAGCACCTACTATGTGTCAGGCACTGGGTTGAGTGTTGGCAATACAAAGAAAGGCAAAACCATCCGGTCATATCTTGTACCCACTCTATCCTGTTTGAGAACATTTCAGAATTCTAAGTTCTTTCTGGTTTTAACTTTTAGGAGAAGTTGAAAAACTGAAATGGAACCTAAAATAACACAAGTATTTGTTTTCACAGGATTGGCATTCAGGCTCAAATCATTTTGACCTATAATTACCAGAAGAAAGTGTGTTCTTTCAAGGGCACTCAGGCTTGCTTAGTGATGGGTGAAACCAGGGATGCTTCAGATTCTGTCAAATGTCTGAGATATATTTTGTCAGACAAATTTGGGTTTGGCAAGAGTGCCGGCTTCTTTTGCCAAACACTTCACTCTTCAGAACCATGGATACATTCAAGGAAATTTAATCTTTTATTTTCTGGTTCATCTTCATAATCAAAATGCATTCATGAGAGATTATTGATATCTGAGAATGTGGACAAATGTTTTCCAAAGGCCTTTTTTTTAATAGTCTATGACAAATATTGTCAAAAGGAATCAAACTCAAATTCCCCAAGTTAAAACCCTGGGTCTGAATTTATATCTAATAGAGTAGTTTTGGGGTAAAGTTATTTGGATAAAATTTTGGAGAGTTTATCTAGATTCACACGTCTGAATCATTCTATGTTTCAAAACATTTGCTACCTATTTAGATTTTAGAAGTTAGGAATTTAAGCAAAGTTGAACAAAAAAAATAACAGTTTTCCACATTCAGGTCTGTTCATATAAATGGTGGTTCACAATCCAGACACTACTCTCTCTTCCTGCATATTTTTACATCTCTAATATCTAGCACTGTGCTTTTCACAAGGGAGGCATTTCATTACTGTCTGTTGTTCATAAAGATAATCTTTTCTAAAGTAAATGTATCCACTCTCTATATTTTTTAAAGTGGATGTCCCATATCCAACTCATTCTCACCATGGCCAAAACAGTATTCATTATATTTCCCCCAAATGAACCCCTTTTCCAAACTTCTATGTTTTTGTTGAGGGTTATCCCTCCTTCCAGTATCCCAGATTCACATCCTCAGAATCAATTTCCATTTTGCATTCTCCTTCATCCACCAAATCCAAACAGTTGCCAAATCTTGTCAATCCTTGCCAAAAAGTCTCATCCCTTCCCTTCTTTCCAATCATAATCACCTTAATTCAGTTCTTCATCATCTCTTACCTAATCAGTTTTGATGGACTCTTAATCAATGAAGTAGAACAAATAGAAATGGGGAGCTACTAAACAATTCATAAGAATCCCTGTGGGCATCAGATGGAGTTAGACAATTACATCAATATTGTTCATGTTTTATTGTGTTTTTATTTATTTTGTTAAATATTTCTCAATTATATTTTAATTTGGTTTAGGCCAATGTCTGAAGGATTATGGGCTTCATGTAGAGAACATGTTCAAGACCTCTGAGTGGGCTCTTTGCCATGTTTTTCCCCTCACCAATCTATCCTCCATACAACTGCTAAAACTATTTCCCAAGTGCAAATTTGAACATGCCACTCTTGCTCAATAAACTTCATAAACTCCCTATTCTATCTAAGATCAAATAATAATTTCTCTGGCATGGAAAGCCATTTGCAATATGTTCCAACTCATTTTCTCAGACTTACAACTTTGCTTCATTCACTTTACATTCAGTCAATCTGTCTTTTTTGATGTTAATCACATTTGAAATTTTGTGTTTTCTTTTTCTCTGCCTTTGTATGTTGTCCTGACTACCTGGAATGCATTGCATCCTCACTGATGTTTCTTAAAATTCCAAATTTCCTCGAGTTCATCTCAATAACAAACTCCTACAAGAGGTCTTTTCTGATCCTCCTAAATGGCACTCCTTCACCTGTCAATTATGTTTCGTGTGTATGTGTGGGTGGAGGGATATACTTTATGCATTTACTTAAATGTATAAATGCTATCTTCTCTGATAAACTGTAACTTACTTGAGGGCAAGGACTGCTTCATTTTTTGTCTTTATGACTCCTGCAACAGGTACATTGTAGGCTCTCAATAAGTGATTGCTACTTGATTAAAACCACATATGTATTTTAGGATAAGAAAACTGAGTTTTGGCAAATTACCTGTCATTGGGACACTGACTCGGTAAGTTCCAATCATATTGTGGGTTGATGAGGAAACCCCAGGACAGAAAGACTGAGCTTGGTGACAGAGTGCCAACTACCATCTGGAGAGGTTTTCGGGTACGAGATTTACCTGTTGAAGCAACACACAAATTAATTTTGAGGATTCTTGCTTGGTATTTCCACATCTTGGGCAGAGCATTAAGTATCTTGCAAAGATAATATAGACCAAACACTCCCAAATTCTTCTTCTCGTGTGTTTATTTATCTAGTGTTATTCGACTTCTTTATTCATAAGTAAATTCAAATATCACTTGAAGGTTTTGAACTTTTGCTGATTAAAACATGATATTATATATGATATATATTTATATACAATGAATATATTATAAACATATATTACATACACATCTACACATGCACATAGAGTGTATATATTAAACATTTATTATATACATGCATATGTATATATTTCAAATAAATTTCATTCTTAGCCTGTTTGGCTTTACCAGGTTTACTAATAGCATTGAATTATGCCCAATAAAGACTACTGTAAAACAATACTATGACTTACTTTCAACTACAGGCAGAAAGGCCAGCAATTTCTTTCTTTGTGAACTAGTCTAAACTGATGTTAATAAAGAGACAGTATCTTATTGGCTGTATTATTTGTCTTCTTTATCTATCTGGCTAAAATGGAACAGTCTCCATTACTGAAATTGTCATCATTTTGTACTGTGAGATGAATAACAAGATGAAAAACCCATTTTGAATAATCTGGTCTTCTGGCTTTTCTTGGATCAAATCCATAAAAAGAAATTAAATCTTCTCAAGCAGAGAGATCTTTATTATCATCATCATCAGAGGGCAGCAGGGTATAATGAGACAACTGCAAGATAGGAATCAGGAGAGACTTTGGTTTGAATCCCATCATTTCACATTCATGAGTTATGTGACCTTGTAGAAGTCATTCATTGCCCTGAGTTCAGTTTCCTCAAGTACAAAATGGGGATGGTGATAGCTGCTAACGCTCAAAGCTTGTTAGGAAGAAAGCACTCAACAAATATAAAGTCATTTTCATCAGTAATAATGACTGCATAGAAAGAGAATTACCAGTAATGGGAATGAATTTTTCTCTCATCTTAAACAGTGGTATAATAATACAGTTTTAAAACCTCTTCAAGACCTTCAGAGGATAGGTGCTGATTTGATTTGCTGAAAATATAAGAATCCCCCAGAATGGGAAGATAATAAAACATTTACACACACACACACACACACACACACACACACACACACACACACACAGGGAATTAAAACAGCAAGTGGCTGTAGGAATGGAGTGAACCACACTGACTTCATTTTGTGACCCAATTTTAAGGCTAATTAAATTCCCTTCCTATTCAATTGCGTGTCTAGTCCAATTTATTTCTTGTGAGGAATTTTCATTCAGTTGTGAGAATTTCGAGAAAGGTTTATTTCATTGTTTTCAACCTAGCCCTCTATGGCTGGGAAGCTTGACTATTTTTACCTGATGTCTAGAGATCCTTTACTAAAAACCTAGATGATGCTCACCAGATATCTGCCTGCTCCGAAGATAGACGTAAGGCATTTTCTCACAGTTATACATCTCAAGAAACCCATATGTCTTATCTGAAAACTAGACCTTTACTGATCAGTCAGTGATTGTTTCTATGTTCCTTACAGATTCTTGGGGGAAATGAGACCTCTTTTTCTCATTTCAGGGAATTGTACTTGTTTGCTCTCCCTCTCCCAACTTGAAAATCCTTCAGCTTTTCTCCATTTAGAAATCAGATACCTAATTTTGTATCCTGGTCAATTGTTTTCTTTTAATTAATTGGTCTTATTTGATTGTTTTTAGTGCATAAAAAATTGTCTCCTCTGGTATTCAGGATCCAGTGCCAAAGCTGAGGAAGCCTGGCCCCAATCTGTTATACAAGAGGCATGTGTGCCTGTGGAAATCAATATGCTCAGAAGCTTGAACCTTCATTTTCTCACTCATGTCATTTTAACCCGCCATAGCATAGAAACTCATCATGTATAGTATATACACATAATATTCAGATATATAGCCGATGTAACTCTCTATATGTGTATATGTGTGTATGTATGCACACAGACAGGCACAAGGTTTATTTATTTATTTTTTTTATATCTTTGGTCCAGAATACATCAGAACAAATGAAAGGAAAGGGGTATATGTTTTAGGAAGTAATGGAATGGCCCAACTGAGAGAATGTTACACTTGGGCCTGAGAGACTTGGGTTCTGACCCCATAGTTGCCACTAACTAGCTATGACACCTTGAGAAAGTTACTTTACGTCTAAAACTTAATTTCCTTGTCTGTAAAATGATATGGTTTGGAGTAGATTATAACTAAGGTCCTTTCCTGTTCTAACATTCTCTAGTTCTATTAAACGAAAAGTAGACAATAGATAATTGAACTAGAAGAAAATGTATTTATTTTCTTTCCTTTCTATTTAGGAAATTATATTTTTTTTCCAGAGAAACTTTGTTTATTTGTTTGTTGTAGGCAGGGCTTATGTTATCATATCCTAAGAACAAAAGAAGCAAATCGTTGTTAGGGATGCTACATTTATAAGTGTTGGATAGATGAGATTTTGTGATTGAAATGTAACTTTCATGAGTCTAATGATTTTTGAAAATTATTCTCAAGACTGTTTATTCCATTTTAGACAAAAAACAACATTTGGAATGTCCCCCTCAATGAGAAACATTTGGAGACTTTGGAGACTGGGAAAATTCATTACATATTTGGGTATAAATTTTTTTCTCAATTGGGGTGTGGAGAAGAGAAGAACTTTATTTGATGAGAAAGTAACTTATTACATTTAAGAAAATCTGGAAAAGTAAATGGCCCAGTTTTGCTCAGCTTGCAATCTCACTTTCTTTTCTTGCTATTTAATGAAACTCTTTTGGTATTGATCCATAGAATTTAGCAATTCCGAGGAATTCTTACATGCAGTCTTCTCTGATCTGTTTCCAGTCCCCCTTGACCGTACCCACCCCCTCTTTAAGAGACAACAACATTTTTTTCTTCAGAACTTTCATGGCATATTCTTAGACTTTTATCATGTACACAACAAATTCTGTATTGTATGGTGTTTATTTTTATCCTTGTCTTATTTCCTTTATATTAATAGTTCTTTGAAAACAGAGGTCGTGACTTCTTCAATCTTGGTATTTGTCCTACTAATAGCAGATGCTTAAGAAATGTTTGTTGAACTGAAACTTCAGTGTTATCTTTGACTCTTGCCTCTCCCTTTCCTCCCTGATCCAATTGGCCACTGAGATCTATTGAGCCTGTTTTCACAAAATCTCTCACATCCACCCCCTTCTCCCAATTCCCATTGCCACCATCCTAGTACATGCCTTTGTGACTGCCATCATGGGCCTCTGCATTTGTTATAAGTTCATGTCCCTATAGCATTGAATAAAAAGAAGGAATGCTTGTGTGTTTGAGGCTGTGGAAGACATGGCTTATATACATGCTAGTTATCCTCTGGACTTATTTAAAAGGGAGGCTAAAGTTGGAAAGAAACGCTATCTACCAGAATGTCTCCTTTATAATCCCTCACTCCATTACCTCCCTTTTCCTGAAAGGCAGTAAAGATGCCTCCAAGACTTAATTAGTTTAGGGTCTAGGGCTCACCTCCCTTGACTCAGTTTCCTGGTGTACTTTGGTCATATTGGTTTTTCTTCCTCAGTCACCTAAGGACATAAAAAGACTCACTCATGTGGAGTTGGAGCCCTCCATATTTTCTCTCCAATGGAAGAGAACTAGATCACGACAAGATCAGAGGTTCTTTACATTGTGTCTACAAAGTTTTCTTTAAAATATTTTGATGGCTATTTTCTTATAATTGTATTCCTTTGTCTTATATATTTTAGTCTTTGAATTTAAAATAGTATTCTGAGAAGTATCCCATAGACTTCACTAGACTGATAAAGGAATACATGATCCCAAAATCTTAAGAACTATTGGACTAGATAATTCATAAAGTTCCTAGGTTATAGCTCTAAATTCTGTGTCTGAAGAGAAGCCAAATGTTGTTCCCTTTGAAATTCTACCAATTTTTCATATCATTTTAATAGTAGTAATAAGAACTAGCATTTGTAAAGCTCTTTAATATTTGCAATGCACTTTTTTGTTGTCTCATTTGACCCTCACAAAAACTCTGTGAAGTAGGTATTATTATCCCCATTTTACAGATGAGGAAGCTTGAGGTTGATGTTAAATCACTGGCTAATAATTGTTTGAAGCAAGATTCAAATTCAAATCTTCTAGACTCCATGTCCAACACTCTAACCATTAAACTTCATGATGGAAGAGAGTAGTAAAGTATTTCTAATACTGTCCTGTGTTCTCTTCTGAACTCTCCTCTTCTCTCTTCTGTGTATTTTTTAAACCTTTAATTTCTGTCGTATTGGGTTTAATTTAGAAAAGAAGTAAAGATTAGGCAATGGGGATTAGGTGACTAGCCCAGAGTCACAAATCTAGGAAGTATATGAGGTCAGAATTGAACCCATTAGAAATAGATTATCTCATCCCAATCATACTTTTCCAGATGAGAAAATAGAAGTCCATAAAGGTGGAATAACTTTCACACAGGAATTATACAGGCTATAAGAATATAGAGACTATCTAATAGAGAATATTAATTGTACAGGATTCTTCATGATATTGCTTCTTTCTTATTATAGCTGGCAGCTAGATTGTCTGGATCTGGCCTCTGTTTATCAGTTATGAAGTAGAATAATATAGAGGGAAGGAAATTAGGAGTCAAAAGACTTGAGTTCTAGTCCCACATCTGTTTGCTTACTAATTGCTACCTTGGACAAATGTGTGTGTGTTTGTATGTTTGAATTTAAGCTACATCATTTAAAAATTTTTATTCAAAGATATTTTATTCTTCCAATTATATGCAATAACAATTTTCAACATACATTTTCCGAAATTATAAGATCCAAATTGTCTCCCACCTTTGCTTCCCCCCCTCTCAGAGAGGGTAAGCTATTTGATCTGTTTAGTACATGTATTATCATGTAAATATCATGTATTATTATGCAATACACACTTTCATATTGGTCATTGTTGTAAGAGAATACTCATATAGAACCAAAACCTTGGGCAAATATTTTAACTTCTTTGGTTTTCAATTTTATCATCTGTAAAATGAAGACAATAAAAACCTCACAGGAAAACCTGGGTTCAAATTTTGCCTCAGATATTTACCAGTAGTGTGACCCTGAAAACATCACTCAAACTCCCTATGCCTCAGTTTCCTCATATGTAAAGTGAGGGGGTTGAACTTGTCCTTTAAGGTTCTTTACAGGAATAAATCTATGATCTAAGGAGAGCTGCAAAGTGCAATATACAAATATAGAGTGTCATGATCATGATTATCTTCTCTTTCCTATTCCTTCCCTTCTATATATTTTTCCTCCCTAATTTTTCCTCTCTCCAAACCCCAGTCACACTCCGAACCTCTCCCCTATGTTACAGACAAGAACATGGCAAGAGGTTTTACCAGTATAAGCAATAAACTGGAATAATAGGAAAAATTGCTAGAACCCAAATTTCTCTCCATTTATGGTTTAGAATCCACAGACAACATGGCCTGCCTGCACCTTTGAAAATGTATGTTTTTCCCTGTCCCACTCTTAGAAATAATTAAATATAAAATTAGTCCTCAACATATGCACAACAGCACTCTAAATATCAACTCCCCTGTTATTCAGTGTTTATGAGGGGAGAATTGTATGAATAGAGGATTGATGCTAATAATAATGATATAGCCAAGATTTATAAAGCACTTGCTATGTGCCAGGCATTTTTCTGAAGTTTTATAAATACTTCCTTTGATCCTTACAACAACTTTGGGAGATAGTTGCTATTATTATCATCATTGACAGATGAGGAAACTGAGGCAATGGGTAAGTAATTTGCCTAGTGTCTTACAGTGAGTATTTGAGGCTGGATTTGAACTCAAGTCTTGTTGACTCTAGGTCTGGGCTCTATCCACTGTGCCATCTAGCAACTCCATCAGATGATATCATGCATGGCCAAGGGTCACATTCTCCATGGTTTGGAACTGCTACTCTTAACAAAATAGAAAGTCTGGCTTTGGATTTGTGGAAAGGAAACTAGAAATAAGTTCTGAACTTTCTGCCACTGTGTCGGAACAAGCAACAGTGGGAATATCAAGAGGGAAGAAATTGTCAAGATTGACAGTTGGTGGGGGAAGGGGCAACTGGGAGTGGCAGTTGGGTCTTGTGACTAGCACTTTCTTTCTGCCAGCTTTGCTTCCTTCCTGGTGTGGGAGATGGAAGGAGCTCATTCTGCCCAGTCTGAAGTGGAGTGCTTCTACTTGGTTCAGCCCAAAGACACAGGTCCAACCAGTTCTGAAAGTTAGAACTATTCTTGTTGCTTTTTGTCTACTGCTGAGATTCTGAAATTGACAAAAGGAGTACAAAGGATGGGAGTGGGAGAAACTCTCCACCAGCCTATGAGACCTGGCCTTAGCTCCAAAGCTGAGGAAGACTCCAACCTTATTGAGGGACATCCCTTGCCCCTCTTTCCTGATACCTCTAAAATCCAAACTGGTTATTAAACTTTATTTTATTAGAATATCACAGTCAGATAAGTGGACTATCTTTTCTGGGGCATAGAGGGAGTTGAACATCAGTTCAGTCAGTCAATGACAAACAGTCCTTATGGGACCCCTGATGCTTCCTCTTGGCAGGGGGCATCTCTCTCCTTTGCCTCACTGAGCAATATTCCCTCTCTCCCCTCAACTCCTCCATACCCTGCTACAAACCTTCTGTTATCCCCTGTTCTTCATATCCTCCCCATATTTCCAAATAAATATTACAGATTAAACAAAAGATTATAGAAATTATAATACCTGAACATGTTTTCTTTTGGCTTGGAGGGGGGACTGGTCGCACAACTATCAAATATTTAGGCTCTGCATCTGAAAAAAAGAAGCCAATATCCATTAGTAAAAACTTTTAGAAGTGATCATTCATATCTGATAATCAATATCTCTTACACTGCCAATAAACTTTACTAAAGGGAAGAATAGCAAAAAGAGGGTATTTCTTGTGACCCCTTGGTCAAATATCTTCAAAATTGAAAATAAATCCAGACATTGAAAACCAAATGACATAATGGATGAAACAAAGAGAGAGAGAAAGAGAGAGAACTAGGGAGAGAGAGACATAGAATTTGCATTGTTTTCTTGTGAATGCTTTCCCTTTATGAAAGAGAGAGGATGATTAGACAAACAAGTCACTGAAGATGACAGATTGTAGCAGCCTTCTGGTTCATCACCATTATCCATTATCCCATATTGTGACCAATGCTTGATGTGTTAGAAAAAAAAAGGAGATTAAATATTCACATAAAACACACATGGCTCTCATATGTTGAACAATCTGGCATCTCTCATTTTCATCATAGTGACTGAATATTCATAATTACACAATTAATTTGTACCCTGTTTATATAATTTGCAAGATTGACTCCTACAGAATTCTTAAATCATGAGTCTCATTTTTCTTGAAAACAAACTTTCTTGCAAATAAAGCTTAAATACATGTTCCTAATCTGATGGAAAGAACATTGGTTTGGGCACTGGGAGAGTTGGGCTATAATCCAAACTGGTAAGTCAGTTCACTGTGGTGGCCCTCAGGTTTTTCACCTCTCAAATAGTGAAAGGACAAACTAGAACCTTTTCATTTAAAAAAATCTCCGATTCTATCATTTTTCAATCCAGGTACAAAAAATCTCATTCACAATCCATCACATGTCATTAATTAGTAAATTAGTAGATGGCCCCAGCTGAGGAGTCTGTTCTTAATAAAATAGTTGGTTTATATAATCTTCACCATGGATTGTTAGCATATGAAAATGATGCTTGTTAAGCCTAGTAAAGCTATGCTTAGGTTTATTTTTTGTTTGTTTCCCACACACACACACATTTCTACTGCCTATGTTAAGAATTCCTAAGACAAAAGATTGCTAGTTTCTTCTTTGACTTTGAGACATGAGTTTCCTATTAATGCCTTTCTAACTTCCTGATAATCATACAGACAATAAAAGTTCAGTTTTGTTGTAGTGATAAATGCATACTCATTAGAAAATGGATCAAGCTTATCAGATATGTAAACTGTTTTAAAAAGTACCTAACATTTAAGGACAGTGCCTTGTACAAAGTAGATGCTAAGAACCAGATGACCTGGATTCCAATCTCAGCTCTGTTATTTCCTGCTTATGAGAATCATGAACTAGATGATATTTAATCTCTCTGAGCCTAAATTCTTTATCTGTGGAATAAGTAAGTGGGACTCGGTGACTTCTAATGAACCTCTCAACTTTAAATTCATGTCCCGTTGGTTTTTGTCTTTGTAGCCTCAGTATCTATCACAGTACTTGGCATATAGTAGTTGTTTTTAAAATGCTCGAAGATGAATGAATTAACATGATAGTTCCTAGCAGTTGGATGGTGCAGTGGATAGAGCTCTATTTTTACATTTTATTACTTCATAGGCTCATGGTTTCACCTTCACACACATCACAATCTGCCCATATCTTTGAGTCTTATGAGAGTTAATGGTGGTTGAAAACAATTTATTGTCTTATAGCAAGTCATTTAACTCTGCCTTGGTTTTCTCATTTGTAAAATAAGCTGGAGAAGGAAATGGCAAACCAGTCTAGGATCTCGGTCAAGAAAATTCCAAATGGAGTCATGAAGTCAGGAATGATGGAAACAACTAAACAACAGCAATAAAAATTTGTGACTCAAGGAGTTTATGTTCTTCCTCAGGATTCCTGAAAATCTTGGGATCTTCTTAGTCACAACCGTATCCTTCAAGAGACCTTTCCTGGATCCACCCAGGTATTGATGTCCCCATTATCTCATTGTGGATTTATTTTCTATATAGCCTGTGTCTATGTATTTGTAAACATGTTTTATTTCCTTGAGGACAGGGACTGCCTCACTTTTGAATTTTTATTACCAGCACTCAACACTGTGCTTAGCATCTAGACTGAACTGCATGAATACTTGTTTATTGATTGAGATCACAGATCTATTTTCCTATTCCAAACCATGAATAAACATTTTCATTTTCTCCATGCCATTCCCACTCACCTCCCCAACCCTCCCACCATGTTTTATAAAGGGATCTCTTTGACATTCATGCGGTTATTGATGGCAAATCAGTGGTCTATTGCAGCCAGCTATAATTTGATTGTTGAGTTTTAAGTGTGAGCATTTACACCTCAGAAATCTACAAACATTACAAATCAAGGCTTGATTTATTATTTTGATGACTGTCTAGACTTAAGAGAATGATAGAGAAAATGTTAATAATGCAGATTAAATTGTGAAGTGTGTCATGCCTACTATTTTTTACCCAGAGAGCTGATTGTTAAGTGTCTACAAGCACATCTGCTGCAAATTCTCCATGCTATCCTTTTTATTTGATGATAAGAGGGATGGAAGGACAGACAGATAGACAGAGAGAATTCAAATTCACTTTCAAAAAACATAATGATAGTAATGAAATAACGCATTTCTAAAATGTTTTGCAGACCTTAGTGTCCTCAGTAAAGGTCAGCCACTATTCATTTATTTGTTTATATGTTCCTCATAAAATTCCCAGTTTAGCATGAGTAAAGCTTCTTAATCTAGTCTTTCTTGCACATGTAGATTGTTCTGCTTTCATGGATTAATTTATTTATAGCTCATTGGCAGTCTATGGAATGAAGTCCTGAGAAAATATATTCAGAAGCCAAAGAGAGCATTATAAAAGAAGGCATCTGGAAGATGAGTTGATGTTTCTATTCATTTATGTTATGGTCACATTCACACTGTGTAAAACAGGCAATGTTATAACCAATGACAAGTCTCAGCAGGGTTTCAACACCAGGAGCATATGTTGGCTGTCTCCACTGTTTCAAAAGCTTCCAACATCTAAATAGTCCAGTGATTCCCATTGGGAATAGTGAACTGAAATAACTCAAGAAAAAATAAGTTTGTTGTTTTCGTTCTATACTATATGAAATTCCTAATAGATTTGTAGTCATCTGGAAGTTACTTATTCTAGTAGAGAGAGGCTACACACTCCTATTATCAACACATGCAAAACAAAAATAAAGCAAAAAAACTCTTTCCCACAGTCTTTAGTAATCACCTAATTTAGTCATCCCTTTGAGAAGAACCTTCTAATTTGAATAAGTATTCATTTTTTTTAGAGAAATAATCATAAAAGCTTTAGGGTGATTTTATTTTTGACAGGAAATGTGCTGGTTTCCCAAAGTGGTAAGTGCCTCAAATTTTTATTTAGATTCAGGATTTCAAATGAACTTTAATATTTACTACTACACCATTAAGTATTTACTACTTGTGTCTTTAGCCCAGCTTTCCCTTCCGTGAAGTTAAAAAGTCCATTTTTGTTGGTGCATAAATAATTTGACCAATATGGCAGACCCAGATCCGGTAACCTCAGAAGTCATTGTATTATATTGATTGTAGCTATGGCCCATTAAACACATGGGGGAGGCATTCCTCAAGGTAAGAATATTTTAGTAGTTTGAAGGGTTATTGTAAAAGCACTTTGATAACTTTTTTTTTTATCTTTCAGACATTTCAGTCATGTCTGACTCTCCACGATCACATTTGGGGTCTTCTAGGCAACGCTACTATTGTGGTTTATTGTTTCCTTCTCCAACTCATTTTACAGTGAGAAAACAGAGGCAAACAAGCTTAAGTGAGTTGTTGAGGATAAGAAAGTAACACTAATAATTGTCTGAGGCTGCATTTGAAGCACTCTTTCTATTGCTCCTTCTACCTGCCTTTTGCAAATTTTACAATGATATATAATTGTAAAGGTCATGATTACTAAACACCATAAGAAGAGATCTCTAAAAAAGTCTACATAAATATCAGTTTCGTTAGAAAAAATAGCTTAAAGCTTTCAGACTGATGATTGACTTTACCAGTGTCTTCTGGCTATGTACTGAAGCCCTAGGTTGAAATAAACTGACACGAGACAACTACTTTCAGAAGGAGTTTTTCAACCTAATCTGGAATTATTTGACCAAGAGAGTATATGGAGCCTGATCAACCAGTGATATGGTCAAAAGGAAACAGAACTTTAAAAATAAATGTGAAGAACTCTCTGTCTGTTTTCCAAGTCTTATATTCCAAACTTGAGTATGGTTTGCTCATGGTTAGAGGCAACATGGCCAACGTTAGGTCATCACCCTATGTGGAAAAGAAGATTTAATGGTGGGTTGTGCTGTGCTTACAACTCAATTTAATGAATATTTACAGAACAATTGCTAAATAAATGGTTACTCTATCAGAACCTCCCTGAGCAAAAGACCAAATTCCCAGAAGTGATGAGAAAGTTGACTGTTGTTAAGAAGAACTCTGTGGCAAGCCCAAGCACCATACGCATATGCCAGTAATGAAAAGAACACTGAATTTGGAGTTAGAATATAAGCTCCCTGAAGGCAGGGACTGCTTCAAATCTATTTCTATATCCCCAAGGCCATATTTATCTTCATGTCCCCTAGCATTGTGCCTTAAGCACACTGTAGATGCTTGATAGATACTAGTTGATCAACTACTGATTTGGTTTGGCTCCTGTCTCTGCTCCTTGCTACACAATTAACTTTGAGTCAGTCACACATCCTTTTGAATCATATATTTCAGTTTCCTCATCAATAAAATTAAGAATTGGAATAAATTATTTCTAAAGTTCCTCCTCCCCACCAAAAAGAAAGTATAACCTGGGCAGGGCTCTTCTGCAAAATTCTCCTTTGGGGAGAATTTAAACTTGCTTTTGGATATATTTAGTGGCAGTAAAAAATAGTTTGGGTCTCATAGCTTTTAGCCACAAGCAAAGGAACACAAAATCTTTCCTAGAATCTATTTAAGCTGTTTGGCTAAGGCTAATCACAGAGGTTTCTGAAAGGTTTCTTCATTGAGAATAAAAATTTGCCCCGGATTCCTGGGGAGGAGTCTTCTGACCATGACTTCCATCAGGAACCAGAATATCCTGACAATGTGGTTTGGCCAATGAAACTCTGATACTCAAAAACTTGGGAAAACCTAATTAAAAGAGCAGCTTACTAGGCTTCATGAAGGTGAAATGAAATGAAACTAAAAACTGAGTTCAACTATTAGATTCTTAAATGAATTTACATAAGTGAGTATCAGGTACTAAAGAGTAAAAGAAATGGATGGACCGATGACAATTTTGATATAGCACTTCATATTTCTGTAACCCCATATCCTGGCACCTCAAACTCTGGGTATACAAGGACAATGCTTCATCTTGGGTACAGTTTCAAAAATTATACCCCTTATCTAGTTTTCCACAGGTGTACACGAAAGGGCCACCAACTCCTATGCCAGTACTCATATACAATATACATAATGGAGACAGGTCAGTTTCAAAGAAAATGCAGAAAACACATAAAGGATGCAGAATAGCCCATAATTGGTACAATTCTCCCTCTCCGATGAGAAGACCTAATAGAGGAACCTATATAAAATCCTATACAGTTTCCTAGATTCTTAGCACCACCCTGTAGTTTGATCTCATCTCAAAGGGAAAAAAATAAAATTAGATTGTTAGAGGAATTCCTCCCCAAGCTGCCTATTTTAATTCAAGAGGTGCATTCAGGCCACTGGCCTCATGGTACTACCCTAAAGCTAGGACTCCACTCTAAAAGAAAACCAAATTAGAAGTTGAGGGGTTAGAGGAGTTTGAAAGTTGTCCGCAGTTCACTTCACTCTCTGTAGGACACACTTCTTTGAGTTTATAGTTTCTTCTGGTCCAGTTCAGGCTCATCCATGTTGCTACAAGTTCCAGCATCCACATGAAGGCTTTAGGATGAGCCTCTGGCAGCTAGTGATGCAGTGGATAGGACATTGTGTCTGGAGTCAGAAAGCTCTGAGTTCAAAGATGAACTTGAACACTTACTAGCTGGACAAGCCACTTAATAACAGCAACTACTTTGTAGGGTTGTTATAGGAACCAAATGAGACATTTGTTAAAAAAAAAGTACTTGGCACACAGTAGGTACCATATAGATGCTTTGTTTCCCTTTCTCCAGTGTGATGTGAGGTGTAGTCCTCTTGTGTCTTGCTTATATTGTGAAAAGGTTCATCTACTGAGATAAATCTATATTAGGGAAATTCCCAGTACTCTTGAAGACCTAAAAGCACCAGTCAATCAGGTAGAGAAGCTTCTGACTGAGCCAAGGGACAGTCTTCATTCCACTTCTTTATTCTGATTGGTCAGGGCCAATTAGAAATCTTCAGGCTAACACAGAAACTTAAGTCTCCAAACTCCTCATTCAAAGTATCCTCTATAGGTTCTTTCACCTCTCAAAAGGCAAATTCCCAAGTGGTCTCCCATTCAAGTGTTAACCTATCTAGTTGTTACCAGATAGGACCAGGACCACAGGAATGTTCACTCTAAAAAATTAGTTAGTGATGAAAAAAAATATAACCCCAGGGAGTGAAAATCAAAGACAGACACAACGCCATAGCTACTCACTGCTGCTCTGCGACAGACAATGCTTGCTGATTCTCGCTCTGATGTACTAATTCTTAGAATGGAAAAAGAAGAGTGCCATCTAAGGAGAGCATGCCACTATGAGTGTGGGACTACTCTATGCTCATGCTTAATGAGGACAGAATTAAGTTAGTGTCTAGAAGAGCTACCTGGTGATTAAAGGTTCATCTGGTCTAACAAAGGAAAATAATCTTCAGACTGTGAAAAGTAGAACAAAGAGAGTTAAAAAGGAACTGAAAGCCAAGATCAGTTAGGAGATAGTAAGTGTGCCTGCCTTTGATGAATGAATTCAAGTTTCTAGACCTAAATAAATTGCATCACTGGTAACTGGAAGAGTTTTCAGATCAATAAAATAATCACTGTTAAAATCATTGAGATGTCTTGGAAGATAGGAAAGTGGTTTAAGTAATGGGTAAATGTCTCAATTTTCAAAAAGGTGAATTCTTGCAACTACCAACTGACAAGTTTGATGTTAATTCATAATACAATTTCAGAAAAGGTTAAGGATATGGATTGTAAGTACTTAGAAAAGGAAACTTTGATCCTGAGGATCCAGGTCTCAAAAATGAATCATGCCAACCTAATATAATTTCCTTTCCTCAGCAGTTTACTTGACCTATCAGGGAACACTGACTTCACATAAGGTAACATGACTTTAATAAGACCTTTGTACAAAATTTCTCATGTTGTTTTTGGAGATAAGATGAAGAAATGCGGGTAGAATAATAGTACAATTAGGTGGATTTATAGTTACTTGAACCCAAAGTGTGGTGATAATAAAAAGCTATGTCAACCTGGAGGGCAATGTCTAATGATGTGCCAAAATACTGTGATACTGACATTTTTATCAACGACTTAGAAGAATGTATATAGAAAGCATATCTGTGAATTTATAAATGACACAAAGCTGGGAGGGATAGCTCAATGAAATGAATAACAGCATCATTTAGAGGAAGAAGTGGTGAGTTGAATGTAACAAGACGCAAATGGGGAACAACTGAAAGAACTGAAGGTGATTAGGCTGGGGAAGAGAACAGAAGAAGCATGAAAGCCTTCTTCAAATATTTGAAGAACTGACATCTGGAAGATGGATTAAATTTAATTCTATGTAACTAAAGAAGGCAGAACTAGGATTAAGAGGCAGAATAATCAGAATAATAGAACTGACTTAATACTTTAAGGTTTGCAAAGCACTTTTATATACATTATCCCATGTGAGAATCACAAAATTCCCTTGAAGCAATATGTTTATTTTTCAGTCATTCTAGTCTTATTCAACTCTTTGTGACCCCATTTGGGGTTTTTCTTGGCAGATACCAAAGTGGTTTGCCATTTCCTTCTCCAGCTTATGTAAAGATGAGGAATTGAGGTCAAGAGGGTTAAGAGACTTGCCCAGGGTCACACAGCCAAAAAGTGTCTGAGGCCAGATTTGAATTTATGAAGAGTCTTTCTGATTCAAAACCCAGCACTCTGTCCACTACACCATCTAGTGGACCTGCTAGTAAAAGTAATTTTATTATTTTCATTTTACAGAGGAGAGAGCTATGAAGGCAAGTAAGTGGAAAAGAACATTGGAACTGATTCTGGGAAGACTGAATTTAATTCCTGCCTCAGGCTGGCTAGATGCATATCCCTCAGAACTTTAACCTTGTTCTGCTTCACTGGCATCATCTATAAAAATGAGGATAATAATAGCATTGGTCTTTCAAGGTTGTTGTGTGAATAAAATTAGATGTTTGTAAAGTACTTTGCAAATCTTAGAATTCTATATATGATAGCTATTATTATTGGTGCTGGTGATAGTGGTAGTGGTAGGAGTAGGAGTAGGAGTAGTGTCAGCAATAGTAATAGTATGAGGAAATTGATATTCACAAATAAGTGACTTGCCCAGGACCCCACAATTTTCAGATGAGGGATTTGAATCCAGTTGTCTCCTCACTCCAAAGCCAGTGTCTTTTACACTTTCAGTTCAATAAAAAAGAAAATAATATTCTAGCAATTAGAGCTGTCCAAAAATAGAATAATCAGCTACCACTTGGAGGCTTTTGCCTTTCTTTCATTCATCTTTGATTATGAGTACTTCCTTTCTAATTGTGAAAATGCCCTTTTAAGGTCCAAGTTAATGAGAGCTCCTCAGGAGTCAAGGATCTCTTTACATGTTTCTCCATGCTCTTGCCCATTGGCATCACATCTAACTCTCTTGTTAATGTTTTCTTTTTAAAGACACCAATTCTCCTGGATTTTTCATCCCATTTTGGAGGCCATTATCCATAGGCTCACACCAATATTTTCATTGGACATTTTAGAATCCATTTTCCAAAAGAAGATTTGAGTCTTCTGTGTCAATATCTATTAATATCTCCCATGTGTTATGATTTTAACATTTTCACTTTGTCCCAAAGCTTTTCTTGCTTTAACTTCATTTCTCATTGAGTTAGTCTCTGGAGTTCTTCATCATGTCCCAGAAACCTCTTCATCCTTGGAAATCATGTCAGCCTTGGAATTCATGCCTTAAAAGTACCCTCAGCATTGTGGTCCCTCCCTCCAAATGGATGGATCCTTCTAGAACCTCCATTTCTGGAGGGCACCTGGGACATTGCTTCATTTCTCACCAGGCTATACTCCAGACTTAATCATGTCCTGGTACTAGTTACTACCTCCCACCTCTTTTTGTGCTGGCTTTCACCATTAGAATGCAAGATGCTTGAGAGCCCATACTCCCTCTCCCTCTCCCCCCTCCTCTCTCTCTCTCTCTCTCTCTCTCTCTCTCTCTCTCTCTCTCTCTCTCTCTCTCTCTCTCTCTCTCTCTCTCTCACCTGTCTATGTCTCTCCTCTTTTTGCTTGTATTTGTTTTCCCAGTGCTTAGTTAGAGGGCCTGGCACATAAGAAAACACTTAATATATGATTGCTGATTTTTTTTGACAGACCCTTTTTGGTCAAAGTTAAATTCAAGGTAATGGTACCCCCTCATTGCCTTTTGAAAAATGAAACTTATAGCAAGATAAAGCAAAGTAAAATAATTATCAGATACTTGGATTTTTTTGTGGAATGAGATTTCTCTCTACATCATTTATCTTTTTGATTGATCCATTTTGCTAGAGCATTATTTTTAAAAAATCCTTACCTTCTACTAAGTATTGATTCTAAGGCAAAAGAGAAATAAGAACTAGGCAATAGGGTTAAGGGATTTGCCCAGGGTCACAAAGCAGAGTCTGAGACTAGATATAAAACTAGGTCCTCCCAACTCCAGGTCTGGCACGCTATCCATTGTGCTCCAGCTACCCTACTAGAACAGTAAGATCATAATAGGCTCATGTTTTCAGTTAGCAAGGGCTCTGAAGGTCATCTAATCCAATCCTCTCAAAAAATAGATGATGACTATCTTAGTGAGGCAGAGTGATTTGCCCAATATCAGATTATAAGGAGCTAAGTCAGCATTTGAATCCACTGATTTCCAATCTATCATTCCTCTGCACGATTTTCTTTCACTTCTTCATTTTCTATTATATCCTCCATATTTTTCACGAAGAAGGCATGTTCTTTCTTTGTTGCTATTGTTATTCTTGTATGAGTCTCCTCTCATCAAATTTCTTTTTTTACCCTTACCTTCCATCTTAGAATCAATACTGTGTATTGGTCCCAAAACAGGAGAGTGGTAAGGGCTAACCAATGGGGGTTAAGTGACTTGTCACACAGCTGGGAAGTATCTGGGGTCAGATTTGAACTCAGGACTTCCCAACTCTGGTCCTGACTATCAATCCTCTGAGATATCTATCTAGTAGCCATCCTTCATCAAGTTTCTATGGTACCTACCGACCTCCTGTCAAGATTTCAAGTAGATTATCATCATACTCTGCCAACTGTCAACAGAAACTATCAACATTCATTCCTTTATTCTTAGCTACATTTTCCTATGAATCACTGAGTAACTTCTTCAACTGGTATCCATCTTCCCAATTACATTGTTAATCCTACATAGCCTCCTGTCATAATTCCATGTGGACATTTTCTTCCTCAATTCAAATTTCAGTATAAAGGTCTCTTAATTAGATCAACAAGTCTTGTCAAATTCATCTTCTAATCTTTGGGAGAGGCACTGTGTCCCTCACTGGACACCCATCATTTCAGTACCTTAATCCTGCTTTCAGAAACCATCTGCTTAGTCAGATATTCATTCATCATTTCTTCCTTACTTTACTTTTAATATAAGTCATGGTCAGTTTTAACACCCGGCTCCACCCTGCGACCTGCTCTTCTCAGAGTGTACCAAAGGCTTGCCAATTCAATTCAGTCTATTTTAATTCAACAAGCATTTAATAGTTCATTCCTTCAATAAACATTGAATAAGAACCTTCTGTGTACCATGCACTGTGCTAAGTGCCACAAATACAAAAAGAGGCAAAAGACAGTCCTTGCCCTCAGTGAGCTTATAATCTATTTGAAAAGATATCAGGCAAACAAATATTTACAAAGCAATGATATACAGAATACATAGGAGATAACGAGCAGAGGAAAGTCACAGGAAGGAAGAGGGATCACAAAAGAGCTCCTGTAGAAAGTGGAATTTTAGTTGAGACTTCAAGAAAGTCATGAAAAGGTCAGTAATTGGAGTGGAAGAGGGAGAGCAACGCCCCCAACTCCAACCAATAAGAAAAACACGGTCGAGCCGAAGTTCCCCCCTTAGTAACATCCCGGGTTTACAGACAGTCTCCATGTTCTCCACGGAGCATTTTTTTTTTTTAGCGACAGAAATATTTCTTTTAATTGGTCTGTTATAGACTTTTCATACTGTTTATAACTTACAGACCAATAAACCTTAATAACTTTATACAAATTACGAATGACTCAAAAATACAGACAAACCTCCAACTTCTAAGGCACAAAATATTAATGAAATAGTGACCATTTCAAATGGCAAAGTGGCCCATTTAAGAGTCAGAAAGAAGGCCGGGGAGCAAATTCACTAAGAGCACTTCAGTACGTTTTTGTGACAATGGGAACACAGATGGTCAGGGAGGACACGGGGCTGTGGGTACCTCTGAGCACACCCTGATAGGCTTTTCCAACATCGGACATTCGGGACCTGCATGCAGGCACCCTCAAAGTCACGTGTGAAAGCTGGGCACACTCCAATGGTGAGAAGCTTGCTGCTGGCTGGGTCCAGGTGGTCCCCAGCCCCTACTTCCTCCCTTCAGGGGAGGCTGAGACCAAAGAAGCTGAGTGGAAATGAAGTCCAGGGCAACAACTTCTGGTGGTCAGCGGGGTGATGAGGCTCAGGCAACCAGCTCTTGACCTGGGGCATTCCAGTCAAATCCCATCTGAGAGGACTCTAAGAGGATACTGGCTCCAGAGGAAGGATGGATTTCCCAAGGACCCTTTAGCATTTCTCTTGTCTGGTTTTAAGGCTTTAAACAATTTACTATTTAAATAGTTGGGACCATCTGAAAAAGTCCTTTGGAGGAAAGCTACCTCCATGGGAACCATGTTCTTCTTCTGTGACTGGGGGAGGAGTGGGGGGCCACCCACTTCACCCCAGTTACCCCTCCTCAGAAAACCATCACAGGGTCTTTTCCCTGACCACTGCACCCTCTGGGTCAGATCACTCAGACACCTGGAACAAGTCACATCTTCTAGCTTGGTTTGTCTAAGGGAGGGAAAGGAGAGAACCCAGGACCACTGGAAGCCGATCCTGTCCATCTCCCTGGAGAGCATTCTAGGCTTGCAGAACAGCCAGAGAAGGAGTATCTTTTCCATGGAATACCCAAGAATTCAACATCATCGAATTAAAGAGTACATTTTGGGAAATATGGTATAAGACTGAGAAGTTAGGAGGAGACTAGGTTAGGAAGGGCTTTAAATGCCAAACAGAGTATTTTGTATTTGTACCTGGAGGCAATAGGTAGCCCCTGGAGTTTATTAGGTTTTGGAGGTGGGTATGTGTCCGAATCAGACCTACAGCTTAGAAAAATCATTTTAGTTGTTGAATAAAGATTGAAGTGAGGAGTGACTTGAGCCACGGAGTTACCCCCCTCAACAAGTTTCAGTAGTTCCTACTGACCTTGTGTCAAGATTTCAAGTAGACTGTTTTTCATCATACTCTGCAAACTGTCAACAGAGTCTATAAAAATTCATTACTTTGTTCTCAGCTATGTTCTTCTATGAATTGCTATAATCAATATATGACATGAGGAGAGTCTGCTTTAGAGTGATGCTGATGTCAGAGAAAAGAAAATTCAGGAGATTCAGCATTCAAGAGATGTTGAAAGATGAAATCGATAAGTCTTGGCAACAGCTTGAATAGAGAGAGAATAATGAAAAATCCAGGACGAAGGCTTGGCTGTGAACCTGAGTGACTGAGAGAATAGTATTACTCCCCACTTCTACAGGAAAGGTAGGACAGGGGAATATTTAAGGGGAAAGATAATCTGTTCTAGTTTGGTCATGCTGAGATCAAGATACCTACTGGACTTCAAGTTCAAGATTACTGAAAGACAGTTTTGAGATGTGACATTGGAGGAACACTGAGAGATTGGGGAAGGAAAGGTAAACTTGAGAAGAATCAGTATGAAAATGTTAAGCAAATTCATGGAAGATGGTGAGATCATCAAATGAAGTAGTCTAGAAGCGAAGAGAAGAGGGCCCAACACAGAAACTTAAAGGACACCCATTATTAGAGATTGCGATCTGGAGAAAGATCCAGCAAAGGAGACAAAGAAGGAACAAGAAGAAAGGTGGGAAGAAAACCAGGAGATAAAGTGGTATACCAAAAACTAGAGGGAAGAGAGTAACAAGGAGGAGGGAGAGATCAGTAGAGATCTGAAGAGAGATGGTGGAAAATGAGGACTGAGAAAGGTCACTGGATTTGGCAATTAAGAGATTACAGTCACATAACCCTCTTTGTCTCAGTTTCCTCATCTATAAAGTGAGTTGAAGAAGGAAATGGCAAAGTACTCCAATATCTTTGCCAAGAAAAGGGATCATGAAGGGTTGGACATGGACTAAAACACCTGAACAAACAAGAGATTCTAAAAGGCAATGTGGATAAGGATGGAGTGCATTCTAAGCATGGAGAACAGCCTTAGAAAAATCTTTCAAGACCCATTATTCGTTCCCATACGAATTAGTGGAAGTAGCTACCATGAGTTTTGGCAAACTTATCTCAGATATACTTTTCATGGTTAGACATGTCAGGTCTATTAATCCACAGTATACTGTGAACCAAGAGTCCTTAACCTTTGTGTGTGTGTGTGTGGGTGGGGGTGGTATTGTATGATGACTTTTAGTGTATGGGCTCCTCAGAAAAAAAGATTTTTAAGTGCATAAAAGAAAATACATTGGATTACCAAGGGAGCCAATTATATTGAAATACAGTTATCAAAATATTTTGGAAAAGAAAAAAACAGCCAAGGTCATAGACCCAAGATTAAGACCCATTGTGACTTAAACATTGCAATTCAATCGTTTATTTATTGTGCATATTATTAAAACCATTTAAAAATTTGGGATGTACACACACAAACACATAAATTAAAAAGAATCTGGGTTTGCAAGAAGCTTATAATCTTACTGGAGTGATATAACTCATATAGATGAAAAATTATCCAATATATAGGTGTCCCAAGCTTTAAATTTAAGCTTTTCAAAGCTTAAAATCGCACCAAGACTTTTGGAAAGCTCTATATAAGGGAGTATATCATAAGTGCCCATCAAAGAGAATAAATTCATAAGGACTGTAAGAAGTCAGAAGGTAGACAGATCATGGTGAATTAGAGCAATCTGGAAAGTCTTAGAGGAGGTGAGAATAAAAAATGGGCCTTGAAGGATGGGTACGGTTGATATATGTGGAGATTCCAGGAGGCATTTTAGAACGAAAAGTATGGTGTTAGAAATAGATGAGTGACATAGTGGGAAAGAATGAGTATCTCAACTGGAGCACAGAGTTCATGAACAATTATAGCTGACATTTCAGTAGTGAAGAACTACTCAAAGTTTGGTGACTGTTAATTTGGCTTTGAAATTTCAAATATGTGTGTTTAAATGGACTCGGGGCCAAGAAGAAATCAGGCAGTGAGCCTAAAGTTTATTTGTTATATTCCTGATTTTTCCTATTGGTTTAGTTTTTGTAGGGGTCTATGTTTATGGGAGAACTCTTAATGGCTTTGCTAAAGCCAGATGTTTCTGGTTTCTTAGCTTAGCTGCTTACTCACACATAATCAGAAAAATTCACAGAAATTCACACATACACCTCCTCCTATTCATTTAGCACACACAGATGCTTAGACACACCCTCTTCCTGCCTCCACATAGGAACTTTCTCTCTCCATGGATTATTTCCTCCTTTGCCGTGCTCTCTGGACCTCTGGGAAGAGGGGAGAAGACAGCAGAGCAATGAAGAGAATGTGAGACTAGGAGCTTGGGGACAATGCTTGCTCCCTCTTGATGCCACTGCTCCTGAATTGGGTCAGAGCCTTCCTTCCTTCTAAAAGTACTATCTGAACCCTTATGCAAGCACAAGGGATGTGGTAGTGAGAATTTGGACAGGGTAGACATCCTCTTCTTCATAGTGGATAAAATATCAGACCTGGAGTCAGGAAAACAAGTTCAAATCCTGCCAGAGACCCTAACTAACTCTAGACAAGTCATTAATTTCCTCATCTGTCAATTGGGAATAATACTAGCAACTACCTCCTAGAGTTGTAAGGATAAAATGGGAAAATGTAAAAAAGCTTTGTAAATCTTAAAGCATTATGTAAATAGCGATAATTGCCATTAATAATAATGCATTACAAGAGGATGATCATTTGAGCAAGTTAGTGGAGAAATGGGATTCTTTTCCAACAGTGCCTTCCCACTATTCTCACGCTCACTAAGACATAAGTTACTGACTTCTTCCTGCAGTTCCTACATTAGGAAGGATCACCTAAATCCCCTACGTGGTTGGTTTACCAAAATAGGTGATGTTCCCCAAGAACAACCCAACTGATCAAGTATAAAGTTGTTTCAGGAATAACTGCTATTTCTGGAAGTGCTTCACATGAGTCCTGCCTTAATAATGAATGCCCTTTGCTGATGAGTATCATGCACAGAACTAAAAAACGTCTAAAAATGAGCACTTTGCCCTTAACCATGGGGGATCCACAATAATCCAAGGGGTGAGGACACCATTGCATGGAACACAAAGCCTCGCATTCCATCACTGTCCCCAAGTGACCCTGCTGAGTTATAGAGCCCTGACATGACAATGAAAACAGGGTCCATCCATAGGAAAACAATCCTCTTTGGCCACCTGTCCGCAACAGCCAACACACACACCCTCTCCTGGTCTGCAAAGCTGTTGGACCTTAAAAGTTGTTGAATCTCTTCTGTATGGGTATGGAGGGGGTTGGAGGTTCTGTTCCAGAATTTGAATATGCACCCTGCAGAGATGAATACTTGCTGTTGGGTGTTGTCTGCTCACCAGTTGAAAGGTTGGCAAGGACTTACTGTTAAAGTACAACTTGTACACACACATACACATTTTCCAGTGAACTCATCACTTTATTAATGTTATCTATAAAGGAAGTACTATTGAAAAGTGGGTTGTGTTATTTTAATAACAGGGTTAGGAAATCAGTTGCCAGTTGTTAATCCTCTGAATTCAAAGCTTTGATATCAGCCCAACTTTATTTATTTTTTTATATTCTAGTTAAGATCAAGGTCAAATTTGAAGGTTTCAGCAAAAGGGAATCATACCAGTGAGATGAGTTTATGGAAGGGGAGGATGGAGGGAGAATTTTTATTTTTGAAAGCTATGATGCTACAGGCAATCACTTATGTCTAGAGAATCAGAGAGAAATGAGCTGCTGCATTTCAACTGAGAAAACCACAAATTAACATTATTTATATTGTGTTGTATTTTTCTTTTTAAAAAACATTTCCTAATTTCATTTCAAGCTGGTGTGAGCCATACTCCAGAGTTTTGCTGGCTGTTTTGGACCTTACAGGGTGGTGAATAAGACATCTTTGTCAAAGACCATTAAAGCTAGATGGAAACTTCACAAAATCAAGTCATTTTTGTATTTTCAAGACCTCAGTTTTTTCATCTTTAAAATGAAGGTGATAGGGGGCAGCTGGGTAGCTCAGTGGATTGAGAGTCAGGCCCAGAGATGGGATGTCCTAGGTTCAAATCTGGCCTCAGACACTTCCCAGCTGTGTGACCCTGGGCAAGTCCCTTAACCCCCATTGCCTAGCCCTTACCACTCTTCTGCCTTGGAGCCAATACGCAGTATTGACTCTAAGATGGAAGTTAAGGGTTTTTTTTTTTTTAATGAAGGCGATAGTTCGCACATCCTACCTTACAACATTTCTAGTTGGGTAAGCCTTAGCACTTAATTTACTTTGCCTTAGCACTTTTTAAATTGTCACAGTGGGATAATAATAATGCTTGTAAGAACCACTTTATGGGATTGTTGATGGACTCAGATGAGAAAACGTATGTGAAACAGTTTACACGACTTAAAGCACTAACAAATGTCAGCTGTTGTTATAGATGTCATAGTGATAACAATGACAATTTAAAAAAATTCTTCCCATGTCCAAAAAGTAGAAAAATGTCTAACTACTTATTATTTGCCCATTATTAAGTCATCCACAGGTCCAATTAGGAAACAGGCAAAGACTGACTTTAGCACTCTTGGGTCTTTATTGTCAGGTTCATGATGTCAAGGGGGATTGACCACTCAATTTAGAGCCACGAGCCATGTGATCTTGGGTAGATTCACATAATCTCCTGAGCATCAGTTTCCTGATCTGAAGTACTGGATGGAGTCCTGGAGTCAGGAAATGTTCAAATTGCCACATCCAAATTCAGCCTCACTCGCTTACTAGCTGTGTGATCCTAAGGCAGTAATTTAACTCCTTCTTGCCTTTATTTCCTCATTTATGAAATGGAGGTGATAATAGCACCTACCTAGAAGGTTTGTTGTCAGAATCAAATGAAATGATATTTGTAAAGTGCTTTTCAGATCTTCAAGTATCATAGCTACCATTATTAGTGAAATACAGATGATAAGAACATCTACCTCACAGGGTTGCTGGGAGCAACAAATGAGGTAACATTTAAAATACTTTGCAAATCTTAAAGACCTATATAAATGTTAGTTAATTATTATTATTAATTTTATCAATGTTATTTCAATACTCTGGTTATACAGATGAGGAAACCAAAACCCCAGAGATAAGTGACGTGCCCAAAATGATACAGCTAGAAAGTTGATAGAGATAGGATTCAAACTCAGTTCCTCTGTCTCTGAATCCAGCCCTTGATGATGCTCTCTGGTAGTCCTCTCAGGAATATTTGAACAGGAGACAAATTCTTTAACCCCCAAAATGAAGTTCAAAACATTTTAAAAAAATATTTTGAACTTTTTTCCTTTGGGAAATGGGCTGGATCTGTGATTCTTTTAGATGGGGAACTTACAGGGAAGAAGACTTCCAACCCATCAAAGGAGATAATATCTATAAAGCACTTAGTGTAGCATCTGACACATAGTAGGCATTTCCCTTCCGAGTGGTGGTGAGCACCTTCTTTACAATTTATAATCTTAGAGAATTGCTTCAAGTAAGCAAACTTGAACAGATACAGCAGTCACTAAACCGTACATAAAGATCCCTTTGGCCACCCAATGACTTAGAAAACCACACAAACAAAACCAACTTGCAGAGTATGATGATAAAAAATTTGCTGGAAATCTTGACACAAGGAGGTTGGTAGATATCATAGAAACATGGTGAGTGGGGCAACTAGATGTGTTTTAAAGGATTGAGAGCCAGGCCTAGAGACCAGAGTCCTGGGTTCAAATGTGACCTCAGACACTTCCTAGCTATGCGACCATGGGCAAGTCACTTAAGTCCCATTGTCCAGCCCTTATTGCTCTTCTACCTTGGACCCAAAAAACAGTATTGATTCTGACAGAAGGTGAGGGTTTAAAAAAAACCATTATATATGTTCTATTGTGAGCAGCTAGCTGGTACAGTGTATGGGATGCCAGACCTGAAGCCTCATCTTCCTGAGTTCAAATATGGACTCAGAGACTTCCTAGCTGTAGGACCCTGGGCAAGCCACTTAACCCTGTTTGCCTTAGTTTCCTCATCTATAAAATGAGCTGGAGAAGGAATTGACAAGAAAATCTCAAATGGAGTAATGAAGAGTTGGACACAATGTTTACTGTATTTTTATTTATTTTGTTAAATATCCCCAATTCATCAGTCTGGTTATGGCAATAGTTGGGAGTATTCTGGGTATTTTATACCTCAAAGGCTTACAGTACCGAGACATTAAGTGACTTGCCCAGGAATCACACAGCCTCTGTGTGTTAGAGGAAGAACTTTATCCCAAGTCTTCCCAACTTCAAGACCTGATCTCTACCCACTATGCCACCCTGGAGGAATCATAAGTAAGGACAGTTGTGGTTGTTCAGTCTTTCAGTTGTGTCCAATGCTATGTGGCTCCATGGACAAGTTCGTGGGATTTTCTTGGCAAAGATACTGGAGTAGTTTGCCATTTCCTTCTCTGCTGTGTCCCCATTTTACAGATGAAGAACTGAGGCAAATGGAAGTTAAATGATTTGCCAAGGGTCACACAGCTAGTAAATGTTTGAGGCCAGATTTGAACTCAGAACATCTGAACTCTAGACCCAGTGCTCTTTTTACTGTAGACCTAAAGGAAGAGATGGAATTGTTTTCCCCTTTTGGGTATTCCTGGTTGTACTTGGAGAGAAATAATAGCAGTGTCAGGCACAGTTACTGACTGGAAAGGCTTTACAATATAGTTATGGAGATAAGACTGACACACTAATCATAAAATACATTACATAGAGTACTAGGGTACTCTAGTGTTTAAAAAGTGATTTTCTGACACACAAATGAGGGAGGGAACATCTCTGACAGGTTAAGTTACTCAATCAAAGTCATAAAGCAAGTAAGCATCCAAAGCAGGATTTGAACTTGGGACTTTCTGACTCCAAGTCCAGCACACTATTCACTATGAGAGGTAAATTTCAATTTTAAACATTTCTGAGAACTAGGTTCCTTTCTCCATTCATAAGGAGCTTTCTGATTTTACTTAATTTTTAGCTTCCTTTGAGTCTCATAGCTAGTTGATAGCTTTCTTCTGACTATCAACCATTTGTAATATACTTTGTGCCTTGCATAGTTGTGTATATGGGAGATAGCAAAGAATAATGGTGTTTTCATGACCAAAGCAATCATGGATCATCTTTTGTGAAGCCTTGAATAATGCCTAAAGAAGAGTTTTCAGAGTAACTTACTGATTCTGAGAAAACTGTGAATTCTATTTGATGGATTTGATTTCAGTCTGTACCCTCTGCCAAAGTGTATTGGACTCTCATCCAGGGGATTTGGGCACGTCTCTTTCCATATTTCCAATGTAGACTATTTGTCCAACAGGTTGTTTTAGTATCTCAAAGGCACCATTTTAACTCAGGCAATCTAGCTATCACTTATTCTTATGACATGACTAGCCCACAGGTCTATTGTTATATTGTCAGTAAAATATTTTACGTCTTTTCTCCCACATAAACTAGAAAAAGTGTTGGCAAAAAATAGCATCCCACTTTATGTCTACCATCCATCTTTCCATTGCCCCTCAGATTTCTTGTAATTCTGAATCGCACACGTACACATACATACACACAGTCCTTGTTCTACCTATTGTCCTGAGGAAGGAAAGAGAAACAAGCATCAATTACATGCCTATTCCATTTTAGGCTCTTTGTTAATCACTTTACAAATAATACCTCATTTAGTCCTGCTTCATATCTCTTTTGCTAAATTTGTAAAATGAAATTAACTTGGATGAAATTTATTTGTGTTTTGATGAGATCATCAGCTCAAACTGAAAAGAAAGAAAACTTCATAATCAAATTCTAAAAAGGATAGACTTTTAGGGCAGATGTTGCTCATAGTACGGGCTTGGAGAAGGGCTGTTTGTCTCTTGTCTGGACCCCCCTAGCTTATAGAAAAGTTTGCCAGTACTTTGGCCAAGGCAACTTTTGAAAATTGTCTCCCCAAATAACAGATTGGTTGTACTTTTTGTTAATAAAAGGAATATCCACATTGATGAAACCATAGATTTTTAATATATCAAAGAACATATTTTTTTCCATAGACTATTAAAGTTACAAGGGATTTTAGAGATGATCTACTCTAACCCTTTGATTTTACATATAAGAGAACTGAGGCCCAAGAGATAAAATGATTTACCCAGGTTCATACAAGGTAAGATGAATTCAGATCTCAGTCATGCCTCTCAATTTTGAAAAATATTTTTTGTTTGGTAGCAAGAAAATCCCATATTGTGAAATTTTGAATACGATGATAAAACTGTCATTGGGAAACTGTTCTCCCCTTTAGTCAGTTGTTAAATATCCTCTGATTCTTTGGTAAATTCTACTAATTTCATGGACTTGGAGAAAAATCAAATGAATCTGTGATCCCTAAATAGCCTTATGAAAATTTTGAACTCATTTTGGATTCTTAAAGCCAATAATTTCCCAAATGGGAAATTTATTTACAGGGAAAGCATCAGATAAAAATGTGACAAAGTTTCATGTGATTTATATATGAAATAGAGATAGATGTCTACATGTGAGCAGGGATGTGCTGGTAAAATTTTAACAACCAGCTCTTTAGAAAGCAAACACCTCTTTTACTGTCCCATCCCCCTTCAAATGTACACCACACCTTTAAGTTTAAGCTGAATAACTAACATTTTCTCCATCATTTTCTTAAGTCTAGACAATCAACAAAACTATAAATCAAGCCTTGATTCGTTCCTAGCTTTTGTTGATTTCCTAGGTGTAAATACACACACTGAAAATTAACAATAAATTCTCCAGCTGGGTAGAGTTGACTTTAGCATATTCTTGTAGGATACATGAAAAGGAAGAGAGTTTGGAAGGAGAAAGGGAGGGGAAGTGCTTATGTGGATAATTTTTGGCTGATGGCCTTGTTTCCTTCTTTGCTAATAAACAAACAAACAAATAAATAAATAAATAATTGGATAAAAAAGTGAAGTCCATATGAAATGAATTCCTCATCTTTCTGCTTTTTTACTTTAACCTAGCTGGATCCCTTTATCCATTTTCTCTAGTCCTAAGAGAATTGTCTATCATCTCTAAGGTTAGCTCTATCTGAGTGGTACCCTAGATTCTACCTCTTTATGACATCTGAAATACCATTCCTACCTATTTAGTAGGTTCACTTTTCCTTGATTCTAATCCAGATATATCTTGGAGAAAGATGGCATGCTTATCCAAACTGTTGTTATTATTCAATTATATTCAACTCTTTGTGACCCCATTTGGGATTTTCTTAGAAAAGATTCTGGAGTGGTTTGCCATTTCCTCCTTCACTTCATTTTACAAATGAAGAAACCGAGGCAAACAGGGGTCAGTGATTTTTCCAGGGTCCCATGACTAGTAGTCATCTGAGGCTGGATTTGAACTCAGGCCTTTCTGACTCCAGACCTAGTGCTCTGTCGCCTGTGACACCTTGCTTTTCCTTATCCAGTCTACAGATAGATAATATGCTGGATGATGGAATCAGAATTTTAAAAAGAGGTTGTCAGCCTAGGGTATTAAATGTCATCTCTAATGAGGACTTTTATATCTTTAATAAGAAGAAATTTAATAGTAATATTAATGTGAAGTTTTATCCTGGAATAAGCACACACAGACACACAACCCTTTCATAAGGCCTTGTTGGGCAGCATTTTGTCTGAAAATAACAACTAATGGTGATCCAAACTAGGGTGGTTGCAATGTGATGAGACATATTGTAGGGATATGAAAGCTCTGATAGCAGGAACTGTTTCCACATCTGTCTTTGTATCTTTAGTGCCTAGCACAGTACAGTATGGTACTGCTTGATACATATGTTACTACTGATTGATAGAAAATCCACTGGATTTGGCAACTCATTCCTTATGGGGTTAGGGAGGAGTCAAAGATGATGGAATCTTGGAACTTGGGTAATTGAGAGGATGCTGATACCATCAGTATAAATGGGGAAGTTGGGAAGGTGAGAAAGTTGAGAAGAGTCGATAATTTCAGTTTGGGCTCAGTCAAATTTGAGGAGATGCCCCCTTACCCTCTACAAATGTGGGGATATGGATCTAGGGCTCAGAGGAAAGATTAGGTCTGCATTCATGTGTTGGGACTCATCTGCACAAAAGTCATAACTGAATCCACATTAGGGAGGAGATGAGATTAACAAGGTAAAGAAGGAAGGAAATGAGTGACATTCAAAGATGGAGTTGTGTTTGGCCAACATCCTCATTTGACAGAGAAGAGGTGGAAGGGGAGGATGAGGAGCAAGATGAACCAGTGAAGAAAATAGACTGTGTTGGCAGAGAGGTAAAAGAACCAGGAGGGAGCATGCCACTGAAACCAAGGGAGGGAAGAGGTGGCTGACAGTCTCAAGTGCTACAGAAATGTCAAAGAAACATAATGAATTTGGAGTAATCAATTTCAGTGGAGTGGTGGGGATAAACACCAGATTTCAGGAATTTCTGAAGAGTATGGGTCCTGAAGAAGGAAATGCAGATTATGATCTTCTCTTCTTTAAGTCTTGACAGTGAAGGAGAAAGGTAGATACATCTTGATTTGATTCAACAAGCATTTCTCCTACCCTCCAGCTATCATCTTCATCTTCTCCCTGTTTGCCCCACCACAAATTGGAACACTGCTTCTGTATCCCCCAGCTCTGATATATGATCTTGTAAGTGTTAAAATATTTATTTATAAGGGTTATATAAATGATTTTTCTAGCTATTTGTTAATCACCTACTATGTGCCAGGCACTTTGTCAGGCACTGAGGATACAAAGACAAAAATAAGGCAATCTCTCTTCTCAAGGAGTTTGATACAAAGCTCAAGAGAATATATATATATATATATATACATATATATGCATGTATGTATATACACACACTATTACGTGTGCCTGTTTTGTGTGTGTACTTAGAATAGAAAAAATGGACATGTTTGTTATCTGTGAGGAAAGAGACCATAAAGAGTAGACTGAAAAAAAAGCAGAGGGTATGTTCAATGAATAAGGTCCTGGAAGAGAAATAAGGGAATCAAATAAAAGGCACATAGAAAGGAAATAGAACCATCATATCCTTTGAGATTGGAGGAGAAATTGAATTAGGTTTTGAGGTGTGGAGGATAGGAGAAAGGGGAGTTCACAGCATATGAGCTTGATCATCCCGAGTTAAATATCTTTTGACAGAGAGGGTTGAATTACCTGCTCCAAGAGCCTGGGTACCATTTAGAGGATTGATCTGAAAACAGAATGTTTGGAAGAGCCACTGAGGGATGGTGTGTTAAAGGGAAGCAGTCATAGATGAATAGAATTGCTTTGCAGAATGAGGGTCCACTTTAGGTCCTTGGCAAGGATGACCCAGGACTGGCAATTACTGAGGCAGCATGAATACAGTAGAGCCAATTAGGCAAGGGTTTCAAGAGAATGGCATTAGCTTGCTGAAGCTTTTGATTATAGGACTAAGGCTGTTAAGGGAGCAAAGTGAAGGCAAAATACTGGTGGAAGTAGGGGAATCAAAGGACTTGAGCAGCAGGCACCCTACAGGCTGCAGGCAGGGTGGGCTAAGTGTCCTAATGCCTGGGTGGCTGCCTTGCCTGTGGCTTCTTAACCAGAACCACAAGAGTTTCCAGAAAGTTGCTGATGGAGGGAAAGAATGGCTTTTTGGAGAAGTGTATGTGAGACAACAGGAGAAATGGAATGCAGCCACATTCAGCTCATTGTTCGCAGTGCTGAGTAGATATTTCTACAGTTTTATTAGCCTTTAATATGGGCTCACAGGGGTGGCAAATGCTTTTTTCTGCCCTTATTCTTTTCAGTGGCATTCTCTCCCATAGTGAATCCCTTTTAGACCACAAAAACCTTAAGATTTTTACACAGGAAAATAATATTTCCTACAAAAGACTGGTGGTCTTTTCTGTTGAGAATATATTTACTCAACAAAGTCTATGCCTGGCATCCTCTGAATTTGGTGATAGGCTATATATAGTTCCCTAAATATTATTCTTTAGATTAATAGCTCTCAAACTTCTGCCATCCTGCAAACCCAGAAAACAACATTATTCCTTTACCAAAAATGAAACAGAAGCACCTCATGTTGTGACACAAAGCAAGATGTTCATGATGCTGAGGAGAAAGTGAAAATTCTATCAAATCGTGCCTTTATTGTTTCTTTTACTTTAGAGGACAATTTGATGTCATCTTCTTGTATGGTTATGATGTGTAGGATAACAGATTTAAAGCTGGAAGGGAATTGTGCAGAGTAGAGCCCTCCCCATTTTACAGATGAGGAAACTGAAGCCTGGAGATGTGATATGATGCCCAAAGGGACACAAATAATTATTAATGCTGAAATTTGAACCCAGGTCCCTTAACTCCAGATGCAGAATTCTGCCTACATCCTATAAAAAGCTATTCTCTGCTTTGACAGAAATAGTGATAGAATAATAGAGCTGGAGGAGACTACCCTTAAGTGATAGCCACTAGCTTTGTACAGAGCTTGAAAGTCATCAAAATGGGTTCACAGCTCCATCCAACTTCTCATTTTTACAGGCCATCCCCCATGCTTGGAAATCTTCCTTTTCTTGTTTCCAACTCCTGACATTCCTGACTTCCTTCAAGATCAAGCTAAAATCCCTCCTACAAGAAACCTGTCTCATTCTCCTTTAATGCTAATGCCCTTCCTCTGTACTTATGTCCACTTTATCCTGTATACATTTGTTTGTACATAGCTGTTTGCATATTGTCTCCCCCATTAGACTGTGAGCTCCTTGAGATCAGAGACTACCTTTTGCCTTTATTTTTATTCGTAGTGCTTGTCACAGGACTTAGCATATAGTGAATGTTAATAAGTGTTTGTTGACTGATTGAATACTGTTATGAAGAAAGTTGCCAGTATTATCATCTCCTACATCATCTCCATCATTCTACAGATTAGGACACTGGGAAGCTGTGAGGTCATAGAGATGATAAGGACTTGGCCTGGGCTCTTATGTGAGCTGTGTCCTTACGAAATGTTAGAGAGAAGAGGCAAGGAGGTGGTAGAATCTCATTGGGAAAAGTGATAAAGGAAGACAGGGTAGGAAATGCTGATAAACTCATTACCCTGCCTGCTTTCCCAGTAAGAACAAGCCTTATGCACAGACAGAGCAGAGAGCCACCAATATGGTTTGAATGGTATTGGCATATTGAAAACAACACTATTTGAAATAAGAAGATCCTGGTTCTGCTAACTTGCCACGGATTGTAAGCAAATCATTTAACCTCTTTGAGCCTCAGTTTCCTCATTGGTAAAAGGATGGAGTTGGACTAAAGAAATTTTCCAACCTAGACGTGTGATCCCTTCAGTTCTGAGTACTCTGAGTACAATGACCCTATGACAATTCTTTGTAAAGAAGGAAATGCTGTAGCACACGAGTTAGTATTGTTATTTGAAGGACATCAGGAAAGAGAAACATAGAACTATGCCTGATTTCATTATTGCATATTTATGGCATATAATTGTGTTTTACCCATAGTGGGTACTTAAAATGGTTATTGAATTAAATTTGTTGGCTGAAGGACCTGTGCCTCCAAGTATTTCCTCTCTATCACATCAATACTGAAGGGATGCCATAATTGAAGATTCATTTGTTTGCATTAAGGCTTTGGGCCCTATTAAAATGTAGCTTCTATTGGGATGGTTAACACGTTGAGTTATTTGTAGATCCTAACACCCTGTTCGGCTATACCTATGGTGTTCATGTTTCTGGAACGACTTGAGGAATCTCAGATATTAGCACAATGCAAAGAGGTCAATGAGTCCTGTAGCCTTAAAACAAAATTGAGTCAGCAGAAGAAAGACCATACTAGGAATTAGTCTATCAGTTCCTCTCCAAATGTTGAGAACAGGGCAATTTTGACAAACTGAAGGGTAGAGATGACTACTCAGAGAGTGCTGGGCCTCATTTATAGAATGAAGTAACTCATTCACAATTTAGAGAATTCTAAAGAAAAAAAATCTATTTAACAATTTTGCCTCCTTTAATCATTTGGTGGAGGATGATTGAGTTGGAGGGGTAATCCCCAAATTGGAGAGTACTGCTTTAAAATGAATTTGTTTATGAAGAACAAAAATGTTCTTTGTTTTAAAAAATGTCTAATGAAATATATCATATTGGTGTTTTTCCTTTTTCATTAATATCCCCTGCAGTGTGGAAACCCAACTATAAGTGCCAGTAGCCACAGAACTCCTGGCCATGATTTGATTTTTCTTTTAAATCCCCCCAAACTGTCACTACAGAATGGATGGAATTTAGCCCTTTCTTCTCAGATAACATCAATTAAAATACTTTCAGATGTTAAGAAGACTTTAAAAAGTCCGAATTGATTTTAGACTCAGCAGCATCCATAAAGTGTCTGGTTCTCCACTTTCTGTAGCTCTGCTTCTCTCTGTGTCTTGCCCACTCTCTATTTCTCTCTCTTTCATGTTGGATTTAAAAACAATATGCTTCAGAAGTAGATTAGAAGTCTGAGTATTCATAACATATCAGTGAAAAAGGAGGAAGAAATATGAAACCATTGAGAGTCTACCATGTTTTGGTGTGTCCTTGAGGAAACCTACTGCAATGAATGCTCACCAATCAATAGAATCCATGAACAAGAATCAGGGAAAGTAAAGCTTAATAATATTCTATAAGGGATCCAGCCTTCAAAGTATTCAACTAATAGACATTTCATCAACTGATAAACAAATGAAAATGAAGATTTTTCTAGCATGGGACTAAATAGCAGAGGAGAAAATGTGTTGCAATTGGAGTCAAATAAATTAGGTTTGAATTCCAGGCCTGCTACTTACTACCTACTTGACACTTTCTTCATCCGTAAATGATATGATAAAGTTTTACTAGATGACCTTGGAGGTCCTTTCACCTCTAAATCTATGATATTATGACCTCACTAGATTAGTTTAAGATATTTTGATTTAAATTAAATTTAATTGTTATAATTTAACTTAATATATTCTTTATAAGTTGTTTCTGTGATTGCTTCAAGGGATATTCTATGATCAGAACATGTACATGGACAATATCTTATTCAAAGAGCCTTTGAGGCTGAATTATGTTCTAAGTCAGACGCTTTTATATTATAGGTAATAAAAGTAAATATCTCATTATCTGGCATTCTCTACATTTATAGCCAGTCGTTATACTGTGAAGATGTAGTATGCTGTAGAAAATCATTTGTGAAAGCCCACTGTGTCTTTCTGATACTTTTAACAAAGGTGTATGCCCTTGATATGTGTGTAACTCAAAGATTTTATGGAGATGAAAATTTGGATGTGTATGTTACTGGTTACTGATGTAGCCTCCTAACTCTGAAGACATGCATGCTCCTCCTGGACCACGACACAAACCCATCTCCTATTGCTACTACTGATTTATCCTCCCAGGACCCACGCTAATGGGTCACTATGACTCCCTGATGTGAGACCAGAATATTCCATTAATTTATTTTCATCAATAGACCTCCCTTCTCTCAGTATTTTATTTGGACTCATTACTCAATGACTAACAACTTTTCATTGTCTCCTATCTTCCCCATAATTGTCCTACCGAATCCCAGATTACCAAAGAACAACTCTTTCCAATTCCTGCTGTCCCTTGTTCATCCCCATAAACCTTTGAATCTCTTTGAATGCCATGCCTTCTACCCATTCTATCTGCAAAGCCCTACTGCTGTGCCCTCTGGAATCCCTGCTCTATAATGAATAATAATGAACACAATTAAGTAAATATTAATACATCAATACTAATTAATAATAAATTGATAAATTAATAATTAGTAATTAACTTCCTTTTATTTTTACCCTTCTTTCACCCATGATTCTTCCACATTTAGCTCATCCTCCAGCTGACACTATAACTTAATCTTTCCTTTCCAGTTCTAGTTGTACCTTCTCACAAACCCTTCAACTCACTGACCCTAGAGGTGAAGTAGGAATTTTCCTTGCCCTCCATTGCAGCTTTCAGACTCTCTACTATCAACCTTAACTCACTAAACCCTTGTCTTATGAGGTTCATTTTATCCACATTCATCACCTAATTGTGGCTATTATATATAAATCTCCAGGATGTGTTTTTCCCTCTTTTTTGCAATGAGTTTGGAGTTGACCTACAGTATTCTCTTCTACTTGCCCTGACCTTAAACTAAGGGAATTCAACATACATGTTAATTAAAATACTTTCAGATGTTAAGAAGACTTTAAAAAGTATGAGTTGACAATAGATTCAACAACATCCATAACGTATATACATTGAAAAATATCCTCAAATACCCTAACCTCTTAGTTCCACAATCTGTTCAGTTCTCCTGACTTATTCCTCTCCTCCACCTCAGCTATCCAGAAAGATTTTGCCATCATTCATAAGCAATCTACTTCCATCTGAAATCCCAAATCATAGTCTCCTATTATTCTATTACCCCTATGCCTAACTCCTCCAAACCTATTTTATGTCCTCACGACAACCTGTAGTCTCCTCACTCCATCCACCCCATATATTCTTACACTCAACACTTCTCCATCTCAGCTCCGTATTGAAGCAGCTCAACTCTGCTCTCTCATCTACTCTGAATTCCTTTCCTCCTCTGTCCTATTATGGCTCCTGCCTTGCCAAACCCCAGCCCTGGGTTACTCCCACTCCTTGAATCTTTCATTCTTACTCATGGGCTGCTAAACAAAGCTGGAAGAAGCCTTAAAATCATGCTGCATTTGTTCCATTACAAATTTACACTATCTAATCTCAACTTGGCCTTTGCTGCAGCAAGGCAATCCTCCCTAATTGATTCCCTATCCCACTCCTCACAGAAGTTATTCCAAGATTTATCCTCTCTCCTCAGGTCTCCAGCTGTAGCCCCAACCAACCCTAAGTGAAGCCTTTGCCTCAAACTTTATTCTTCCACTCATTTGAGATTATTTCCCAAGCACTCTCTATTTTCATCTCACAATTCACTATCTCATCTCTTGGCATTTCCCTCTTTCCTGCAGTCTCTGATGAAAAGATGTCTCTTTCTTTTTAGCAAATCCAATTCTTCTTTATGCAACCTTGATCACGTTCATTCCCCCTTTCTCTAGCAGATTATTGCTCCTATTATCCTCTCTCTTCAATCTTTCCCAATCTACTACTTCCTTCCCTTCTGCTTACAAACAAGTGCAAGTCACTTCCATCCATAAAAAATGATCACTACATTCTACTACTTCTGCTATCATCTTATGAATCTCCTCAATTTCTCAGCCAAACTCTTTTATAAAGCATTCTATATTCAATGCCTCTATTTCCTTTTCTGGCACTCTTCTTATCTCCCACCAATTAAGCTTCCAACTTTAAAATTTAACTGAAACTGATCTCCCCCAAATCAGCAGTGGTCTTTTAATTGCTAAATATAATGCTTTCTTCTCAGTCCTCATTCTCTCTGACTTCCCTACCACTATCGTGACTGTTGACTCCCTGATACTTTCTCTGGGTTTTTGTGACATTCTTCTTTCCTAGTTTCCCTTCAAGCTATGACCACTCCTCAGCTTCCTTTTCCTATTCATCATCTAAGATTCTGTCCTGGATTCTTTTCTCTTTTATACTTTCTCACCTGATGATCTCAACAACTCCCATAGATTCTATGCAGATGATTTCTAGATCTACAAACCAAGTCCTAGTTTCTTTTTAGAGTTCTAGCCCCACATCACCAACTGCCTATTAGATATTTCAAAATGATTGTCCTAGAGACATCTGAAACTCATCATCATGTGCAATATAGACCTCATTATCTCTGTTTCTACTCAAGTCACTTCACTTCTGAATTCATATATTACTATTGAACATCACAATCATCCTAGTCACTTAGAGATTCACAGTCTTACAATTACTATAACCTTATCATTTCTATCTCATGGTCTCCTCTCACATCTCACAAATATTAAGACTGTTAAGACAGTTTGGACTGACACCACATGACATCCTACTTCAGACCCTGATTACTTCTCACCTAAAAGGAAGTAGGAAGGGATTCAGTATTTATAGTGCCAGGCACTGTGCTAAATGTTTTTCAAATATCTCATTTGATTCTTCCAATAACTCTGCAGGAAAGGTGCTATTATTATTCCCATTTTACTAGTCAGAAAACTGAGGCAAAAAAGTTTAGATAATTGTTCCCAAAGCCACACAGCTATTAAGACTCTGGGACCATTTGAACTCAGATCTTCCTGACTCCAATCCTAGCAAACCCACCACCTACCTGCCTTCAACTATTTTAAGAGCTTCAAATGTCAACTCCTGCCTCAAGCGCCTCCATTTTCCAATTCAACCTCCCAATAGAAACAAAGGTAATTTTCCTAAAGTATAGGTGATCAGCAAACTCCAGTGGCCCCCTATTGTATAAAGAGGCAAAATCTAAATTCTTGCTTGATATTTGAAGGGCTTTTTTTTTTTTACAACCTTGCCCCTCTTTCCTGTATTTCTACACTTGTTTAGTAATCATTTGTTTCCTGAATATTCTATTCAGATATCTTTGCCCACTTGCATTTTACATGTAACATTCCATTTCCCATCTCCATGGCATTATGCCAACCTTCTCGTGTCTGGAAGGTATTCTCTCCTGTTCCCTCTGTCTTAGAACCTTGTCCTTGAGGACCCAGTTCAAATACAGTGTTCTACATGTAGCCCTTTTTGTTCCCCACTTTGCCCTTCTCACTCCAATCCCCTCATTGAAAAGTATCTTGCCTCTAGCTTCTTCTTTGCACAGTTGCTCTAGTTCAACTGTTTTTCTCATCTTTCAGTTGTTTTCCCCATCTTTCTCTTCTTTTACACCAGTTCTTCTTCCTCTTATAACATATTTGTAACTGAGGTGTTGAATCTAAATAAGGTGGCTCTACATCATTTAAGACAAAAGTCAATTATAAAAAATGCTAACAGATCTATTCCATTCCCTGCCTGCTTTATGATTCCCAGTTTTATCTTTTAAAGCTCTGGAAGCAGTGTTTTCATTGGTTCTCCAACAACCAGATTCTTTGCATCAATATCTCTGTCATAGACACTTTGCTATTTTCTGATTTTACTTGCTTGTAATCTTCTACCATCTGTCTCTTTAACATTTTAGCAATAAACTTATTTTCTGACCTGGTGTTATCCTTGGCTGCTGTATACCTACCTCCATTTGGCAGGAAAAATCATTTTTGTTGGCCAAGACAGTTTTGGGGTTGTTACAGCCTCTTTCTTATGACTATTGCTTTATACGAATCAGACTTCTGTAAAAAATGGGGTTTGTCCAGAATCATGTTGTTGTTGTTTTAATCCACCCTCCATCTCTTTTCCTTTCCATCATTGTTTGAAGAAGTTGAGCTGGGGCTTTTAAGTTTTTATACAGTAGTATTTTTCACATTTATCTTTTTTCTAATTTAGTATTGATTTTGATGATTGCTCTGAGGTAATGGTCTTAATAAGACTAGACCACTGATTCAGATATTACTAATCCATCAACATCCATTCGTTACTTGGTTTTAAGATATAGTTGTTTTGTGTTTTTTGTACAACTGCTTTGTATTCCCCTTGTCTGTTGCCATCGTATTCACTTTGTTAAAAAATATCACATGATGTATCAGATTAGGTTTCTGAATAAACTACATGATTTGATTTCTCTTATTTCTTCATCCTGAACCATATTTCACAATTTTTTGTTGTTATCCTTCAACCAAAATCCTCCTTTGATGCCATGTATACTAACTAGCAAAATTTACCAAGCTGAAAAGGCTTTAAATTTGGGTCATGTCTTCACATGAGGAACAAATATAGATTTTGAGAGAATCATCATTAGAATACCTTATGTCTGATAAGGTTTTCAACCATAGGAATTCTCCCAAACCATCTCCTAGGCCATGGAAGTGTCGTGATTTATGTTGATAGATGGTGTAGTAGTGTTAGTATCTGTCCTCCACCCCTTGAATTAAAGTTACCGAGTGGCTTTGGGTATACTGACTTGATTTGGAAGATCCTATGGGTTCTTTCTGAATTTTGTTTTACTTTATCTCTTTAGCCTCTGCAACAGATTGTTATGAATAAATTCTAGCTATTTTCATTGTGGTCTTTTTGTTTATTCTTGTCCTGCTATTGTGCTATAAAGTTAAATTACCAAATGCCCTATGAAATAACATCTCCTGCTATATTTGGGTACATGATGAAATTGATCCCACCATTTTTTTTCATTTAGCTAATAGCTTCCTTTTGGGTTAACTCATAGTGAGAATAGCAATATTGATGTGATTTATTTCTTCCAGGGGCATGTCTACTGTTTATTTGTCACTGGGTAATTATCTCATTTTAAAGTCCTAACAATTAAAGTGGTTTTAATAATGTAATTATATTATGAAATAATTAAATTCTAGAAAATGTTATTCTTAGCCTTCTCTACCTAGTTTTCAATTAACCTGACACCATTTTTGCAAAAATGGAAGAAGTCTGCACAGGACTGAGGGCCATTATTTTTCTTTGGTCTTTTGATTGTAGAGAATTTATTTCCTACTAATAATGCCTCTCTTTTTTTGGCAAGCCTGGTCCTCAAACAATAGATATCATTTACTGCAGGATATATCCCAGGGCTTAACTTAGTGGTTGTCAGATACTAAGCATTTTTTTAAAATAGCTGTTTATTTTTTTGCCTTTTTAGTATACTTTATTTTTTTAATGTAGATATACTTTAATCATTTTCTGACATTTTCCTATCCGTGTTCTCTTCTTCCCTTCCACTCATCCCCCATACTAGGCAATATGATATAGATCATACAAATGCTATAATGCAATATGTATTTCCATATATTCATCATGTTATGAAATAAGGCACATACTGATTTTCCAGACAAAAATTCATGAAGGAAATAAATCAGAGAATCATATGCTTCAATCTGCATTTAGAATCTACTATTTCCTTCCATGGCAGTGGATAGTTTTTATTTTCATGAGTCCCTTGAAGCTGCCCTACATCCTTGCATTGCTGATAATAGTTGTCTTTCCCTGTAGATCATTGTACATTATAGCTACTGCTATATACAGCAGTCTCCTCTTTCTGCTCCCTTCACTCTGCATCACTTCAGAAAAGACTTTCCAGGTTTTGGGGTGATCATCTTGTTTGTCATTTCTTATGGCATAATAGTATTCCATTAAAAGCTTGTACCACAACTGGTTCAGCCATTCCCCAACTGATGGACATCCCTTAAGTTCCCAATTATTTGCCACCACAAAAAGAGCTGATAGAAGTATTTTTGTACAGATAGATCCTTTCCCTTTATCTTTGATCTCTTTGCGATACAGAACTAGTTGTGATATATTCTTAGATCAAAGGGTATGAACAATTTTGTGTGGCCTTTTGGGCATGGTTTCAAATTGTTCTCCAGAGTGGTTGGATCAGTTCACAGCTCCACCAACAGTGTATTGGTGGACAGGTAATAGGTACTTTCTACATGCTCATTAAATGTACTACCTATACTCAAAACATTTTAAGTTTGGTAGAGCCCTATAGAGTTTGTACCCTCTAGTGACAGCCCTTCACCATCCAGGGTTATTTCCATACTACAACAAAGTCATGGAGGGGAATTTTTGTGTAACTATACCCACAGGAAAAACAGATTAGATAAAGGATGCCTGTTACTCAGATTATAGCACCTAAGGGGCACTGTAAAAAGAACACTAGATTTGGAATCAGGAAGACCTGAGTTTAAACCCTATCTCCAGCACTTCCTAGCTATGTGACCTTGGACAAGTCATTTGAATTCTCTGTTTCAGATTCCTAATATGTAAAATTGGAATAATAATACTTTATATTATTATATATAATATGCATTATGTATCATATATATTATATATTATAATCTCTATTATTATAGATATTACCATATATTTCCCAGGGTTATTGTGAAGATAAAATGAAATAATATTTTAATGTGTTTTGTAAATCTTAAAGCTATATATAATAGCTATTATTATTATATATTGTAGTTATTATAAATTATAGTATTTTTGTTATTAACACATACAATTAAAATGGACACCCCAAAGAGCTTGTCTATCAGTACATATAAATATAACTTGAAATGATATTATTAATGGACAATGAATTGTGCTTAAAATTAAACTCCAAAGTAGACTGGATTAACTTTGGAAATTATAAAAGTCTTTTAATGAACCCAAACTTCCCTCTGGGAAAAAAAAGGCCAATCTTTTTCATTTTAATATTCCATTAATGTTTTTTTCTGGGAATCATGTAATACAATAGTCTCTAGAGAATTAAAAAGAGAGTATCATTCCTAATCAGTCAACTAGAATTTATTAAACACCAGTCACTTTGCTAAGCACTAAGGATATAAGGAGGAGCAAAAAAAAAAACAAAACAAAAAAAGCCAGTCCCTCAGGGCAGCTAGGTGGACCAGTGGACTGAAAGCTAGACCTGGAGACTGGAGGTCCTAGATTCAAATCTGGCCTCAGATACTTTATAGCTATGTGTCCCTGGGCATGTTACTTAACCCCTATTGTCTAGCCCTTAGGGTTCTTCTGCCTTAGAATCAATATTTAGTTTTGATTCTAAGACAGAAGGTAAGGGTTTTAAAAATAGTTCCTTCTTTCAAATAGCTCACAGCTTTTTGGTGGGTATGAGTAGGCTGTTTGATAAACATGATAAATGAGAAACTACAGAGAACTGGAATAAAATGGACCTGAAATAAATGTAAGCTTGAATAAAAAGATGGACTGGTTCCATGGTGAGAATGAAGAAGAGTTGATGGATAGCCCTTTTCCTCTATTGCACTTTTGCTGTGTTAGCATCAGCCCTTAGCCTGATTCCTGGTACATAGTAGACACTTAAAAATGCCAATTGAACTTGTACAAAAATATTTATAGCTGCACTCTTTGTAGTAGCAAAAACTGGAAAATGAGGGAGTGTCCATCTGTTGGGGAACAGCTGAACAAATTGTGGTATCTGATGGTGATGGAATACTATTGTGCTGTAAGGAATGATGAACTGGAGGAATTCCATGTGAACTGGAACAACCTCCAGGAAGTGATGCAGAGTGAGAGGAGCAGAACCAGGAGATTATTATACACAGAGACTGAAACACTGTGGCACAATCGAATGTAATGGACTTCTCTACTAGCAGCAATGCAATGATCCAGGACAATTCTAAGAACACTGTCCACATCCAGAGAAAGAACTGTGGGAACAGAAACACAGAAGAAAAACATATGATTTATCACGTAGTTTGATAGGGATATGGTTAATATGAATAACATGGAAATAGGTTTTGAACAATGATACATGTAACCCAGTGGAATTGCTTGTCCACTCTGGGAGTGGGGGGAAGGAAGAAGAGAGTGGAGGAATCATGAATCGTGTAACCATGGAAAAATATTCTAAATAAAAAAGTTAAAAATAATAAATGCCAATTGACTGACTTAAGAAAAAGTAAGGAGGGACCCCAGCATGCCAGATGGATCACCATATTGAGAAACTATGAAAGAATCCAAAGCAAGAGTAACACAGGATGGTCAGACAGGAATAGATTATAATCTGCATCACCGGAGAGGAAATCCACACCAATGAGAATTCAGATCTATTTGAATATTTGAGTTAGTAAATACAACCCTTCATTAAAAAGTAAAAGTGTTGCCTAGATGAATTGGAGGAGATCTTTTCTTCAGGATACAATAAAAATGCTTTCTCTTAAATAACAGTTTTCACTCAAGAGATTTCAACTTATCACTTTGTAATCAGGAATCCATTAAACCACCCACGTCCCATCTGTGAAAAATAGACATTATCATCCATTCACAGATGAGGGAGGATTTGCCAAAGGTCATGTAGTAAACCAGTGGGTAGAGAAGGAATGGATTCTTTGAGTAACAAATTTTAATAATAGACCCCAGGGATTTTTAATGTATCAGGAGAAGTTATTGCAAACAATAATAGCAAACAGAGGGTCTCTATGCACAACTAGAAATGAACATTTAACTTGGAAATTAATATTTGTTTTGAAAAAAGGATGAATAAGCAGCAAGGTCTTTAAAAAACCCTAAAAATAGTTTTTTTTTTTTCTAATCAGAATAGAAAATTGGATATATAGCCTAGGAAACCAAAGGGTGGGCAAAAGTCTTTAAAATGCTATTTGGAATGCACTACTAAGGAAGGTTTCAAAATATCTATCCCTAAAGATTTTTAAGAATATAAAGCAGAGAACAGAAAGCATGGCTTAAGTATCCAGTGATTAAGCCTGGAATATAGACTAAGTGATATTTTTTTGCAAAATATAGTCTTACCGAATTAGTGAATTTTCATCAACCCAGGGAGTTTTTTTAAAATCAGTGTAAATATTTAACTTGAAAATGAATATATATTAAGAAGAGATGGGGAAGGGCATAAACATGTTCGATCTTTCAAAAAAGGACAGGCTAGTAGGGCATAATTATTTAAAGTTTCTAGCTAAATGGGCAATGTGTGGATCCCCAGAATTCTCCATTTAAAAGTTTATTCGTAGGGCAGCTAGGTGGCTCACTGGATTGAGAGCCAGGCCTAGAGACAGGAGGGCCTGGGTTCAAAATTGAATTCATATGCTTCCTAGCTGTGGGATGCTGGGTATCACTTAACCCCCACTGCCTAGCCCTTACTGCTCTTCTGCCTTGGAATCTATACACAATATTGATGCTAAGATGGAATAAGGGATTTTTTAAAATTATGTGTTAACCAGCAATTGCTAGACAAGCTAGGACACAGCCAGGTCATTCAGTGAACAGAGTGCTGGACCTAGAATCAGAAAGACCTGAGTTCAAATCTGATTTTGGGCACTAGCTGTGAGATCCTAGGAAAGGCACTTAACCTTTGATTGCCTGACAGAACATCCACTGGATTCACTGGAGAAGGAAATGGCAAACCACTCCAGTATCCTTTCCAAGAAAACCCCATGGATGGCTTTAGTCCTTGGGGTCATGAATGACAACACTGAAGGCAAAGGGGGTGTTTGAAGATTGTCCTGCAGGTTAGACATTGGGTGTTGTTAATCTGGAAAGCCCTTGGAGGAATTTCAACTTAAATATTCCTATTTCTCACATTCTTATTAGGCAAGGGTTTAAGAATCCCCAAAGAACACAAAGAGTCTCTGTAGACTCTCTTGCCACAACAGCTACAGGCATAGTCTAATGGAGCCAGCATGTCCACATCACCTTAATTCAGTCATCACCTGGCCTGTCCTTTGAGAGCTCCAGAATTCCCCGCCGAAGCCAATAATGGCAATTAGAACAACAGATTACTCGCTAATTTGGAAAAAATTCTGAGACAGCCACGAAGGAAAAAGTGGACTGAGCCTAATCATTTACTTCCTTCACTACTTTGCTTGCTGCTTGCATTTTTTTTTTACTTAATTGGGACATGGTGAGTCTAATGTGCTGTGTGGAACACAAGCCCTTTAGAACTCTTTTTGGCTCCAATAGTATTTCTGAAATTCAATTTATGGACATTCTCAAAGAAAGTGATTGCTGCCAAAAGGGTTAGGGTAGATGTAGCAAATTTACTAAAGACTTGGGATTTCTCCCAGGAGAGTACAATTAAACTTTTTATAGTTGAACAAGGGATCATGTCTTCAGAAAACAGGGAAATTCTCAAATTAATCAATCAATGATGATTTCTGAAATCCCTACTATCCTCCCCGTACTATGCTCCTCAGTGAAGAGACTAGGACAGAAGTGAAATGGTCCCTGCTTTCAAGCTTAATTTTCATAAACTCTTACCTTCTGTCTTAGAATCAATACGAAATATCAGTTCCAACAGAGAAGAGCGGTAAGGGCTAGGCAATGGGGGTTAAGTGACTTGCCCAGGGTCACACAGCTAGGAAGTATCGGAAATCAGATTTGAACCTAGGTCTGGCTTTCCCAGGGATCCCACAAGTATCTTAGGTCAGAGTGTTAACATGTTATTGACAAATAACACAAATGCTAACAAATACTTATTGTTAATAAATATTACATTTAATAAGTGTTAACATTGTTTAAAAAACCCTTACCTTTCTGAACAAGGACACAGGTAAAACCCAGTGTGATTGCGTATGGGCTATGGGAAGGGGTGCGGGGAGGGGAGGGAGGGAAAGAAATATGATTCGTGTAACCAAGGAATAATGTTCTAAATTGACTAAATACAATTAAAAAAAAAAACCTTTACCTTCCATCTTAGTATCAATACTGTGTATTGGTTCCAAGGCAGAAGGGCAGTAAGGGCTAGACAATGGGGGTTAAGTGACTTGCCCAGGGTCACACAGCTAGGAAGTATCTGAAGTCAAATTTGAACCTAGGTCTGGCTTTCAATCCACTGAGTCACCTAGCTGCCCTTCAAGCTTACTTTTTAACAGGAGGAAAAATGTAGGGGCCTTACTATCCAAGGAATCACTTGGGACATTTACTTTTAAGAGGATGGCAATGGTGCCCTCGTATTTGGTCATAAGTACATAGAAAGGAAAGAGGCCAGTGCTGAGCAATTCTTTGAGATGTCTGACCCTAATGACAGCACCTACTTTTTTAGTACTGAAGTGAGAAAATGTTGGTAAAGCATTTGGCATATTTGAAAGTCCTACATAAAGGCGAGTAGCTACTATACCTACCACTACTATAATTTGTGAATAAGGCAACAATGCTAAATATTGGAAATAGTAAAAGCAGATAAAGGATACAAAAAAAAAAAACAGAGCACTAGTTAACGCGAGGAGGGATTGGATATTTTGGAAGCTAAGGAAACAGAAAGCATAATTATTTATTGTGCTTAGCCTTCAGAAAGAGTGGATTTTTGCTGTTGTTTCCACCTCCCCCCTACCCCTTCCCATTCTTATATTTTTAGTTCTTTAAGGAAAGCATGAAATCTTGGAATGTGGCTGGTTGTCTGGGGTTGGTTAAGTTTTTAAGAGTTTTCAAAGGTGGATATTTTGGTTCTTGCATGGATTTTTCATCAATATTTAGACACTGACATTATCATATAAGAAGCCTTCATCATGTACAGGAAAATAACAGACCTTACTATTTGTTTACTTGAATATAATGTATTTGTATTATAACACCGTATTTGTCTAAATGAAACTTATATGCAGCCCAAGTCTTTTAATTAGTAGAGTTTTTCAAATGATAATTTGAAGATTCATAGTGTACCTTGCATCCTATGATTTGATATAATCTCATTGTGAAATATTTAGCAAAGTACAAATGAACATACACCCAAAACTTGCTCATGATGTTCAAGAGGGAACAAGACCTGTAATCTGTGTTTTCACCTTGTGTGTTTTGGATAAGGCACTGGTATCCTATTGCTAGTCAGAATAAGGTGTGATAGTTACAGGAAACATTTGCAAACCTTCAAATCCGGTGCAGCGTATTTATGCCAAGTTTACATTGGTTATATTTGTTCAAGGTACCTAAATCTCCGACAACATTTATTTCTGTAGCAATTATTCTCCAGCTGCTTCATAACTAACCTCCTGTGTGAAAGGGAGCCCGGAGCCCCATTTTAATGGTATAGCTTTTATTTATTTGATTTTTGAAGTGCAATGAAAGTACTCTGTTTGGAAAGCTGGGAAAAAAGTCAAGAGGGACACATCCTTAATGGCCATTGTCAACAAGCCAAAGTTGTCATTAAAGCAGTTGGATTTACCTTCCATGGAAATAAATTTTATTCTACTGCCTTAGTTAATGTTCTCTTAAACCACTGAAGATCCAGGGAACTGTTGCCAAATCTAAATCTACACCTTAGAGAGTTTGGAAACCAACTGAAAATACTCACAATTAGTATTCCTCTTGTGAAATAAAAATTAGTTTTTAAATGATTTTATCTGAAAAACACTTTGCTCTGTCTGGACCACTAAGGTTAGCTTAGCATATCCTACAATTTAAAGCTTATACAGAAGAATTTTTAAAAATTCCATGATGTAATGGCCTAGGCTTGGCCTAAGATGATTTGGTACCTCAGGTTCAATATTGGAGTGAAATGAGACCCTGCTAGTACATGTGACAAAAAAGGTTTACTTAGCTTTGATAAGGGTAAGACATCCAGAAAGGGGAAAGCTGAGCAAAGGTTTCCTGATTGAGTTGGTCGTGGTGGTCTACCAAACAAGCAATAGGAAGAAGATGGAGCTCCTTCTTCCCTACCTTTTTTTTTTGGTAGCCAGCCATTAAGTATGTTGGGATTCACTACCTAATTACAAGAACTCCAAACCTTTAGTCTCCTCCACATCTCCAGGTTTCAGTACTTTTTAAGGAAAAGAACAAGTCTTAGCCAAATGGAAAAATCACCCTCTTAAAACATTGATGATTGGTAACTTCTAATGAAAAGAAACTCACTAATACATCTTCAACCACCAACTTTTATCAAGAAAGATGGAAGAAAATGGAGAAAGAACACAGGAAACTATTCATTTAAACATGGTATTGGAGATGACTTTTTAAGGCAATTAGTTCACGTCTTTAATGCCTTTTGAGGTTTATAAAGTACTTGACCAACAACTCTACAGGGAAGGTAATATAAATAATTAGACCCATTTTTCAGTTGAGGAGACTAAGGCACAGAATGTGATTTTTTTCCCAGTCAGTCACACTTAGCAAGTGTTGAAGTCAGAAATCAGAACCAGGTCATCTAGCACTCTTTTTGCTTAACAATATTTTTCTGTCATAAATTGAGGGACTATGTGTACAACAGTAATAGTCATGGAGATGATCTTTTAATTAGGTCATCATTTCTGTTCTGGACAAGTTTTAAAAAACAAAATGACTACTTTATGGCTTTCAAATTAAGTTACTTCCATTACCACACTTCCACCCTTCTCTTCCACCCTCAGAGGCCAATTGTCTTACCAACTTCTGCTTCAGATGATTTCCCTTCTGAAGGCAATGGGAAATATTGGTTGGACTGAGAATTGCTGCCATATCCCAAAACAAAACCCTCTAGTTTGGTGTTTGGATCTGGACGAAGAAACTTCATGAGAATGGAGTCACCTGTGGTATTGATATGGAGTTTCAGGCTTGGCTTTTTACCTGCAGTGAAAAAGAAACAATGAGCTGAGTGTTATTTTATCCCATATTTTGATTCCTATGAAAAATGATTTCTTGTTTATGAAGAATAAGCAGGTGGCACTGTTTACTCAGGGCCAGCCAGATAATGCTTCCAAAATTTCCAAAATTTCAATCTCCATTTCTATGGAGAAATGGCTAAAATGTAGCAAATTCTAAGGTATAAAGAAAATCTAGAAGACACTTTTAGAGCAATGATGGCAAACCTTTTAGAGATAGAGTGCCTGCCCATCCCTGCCCCTCAGACAAGATCCAGCCCCACTCACTCCCATCACCTACCTCATCCACCCCAGCACTCTCCTTACTCCAGCCAGGGGAGGGAGGAAGCACTCCCACTGGCTGCTGGGCAGAGGGGCAGGTGAAGTGAGGAATGTCCTCAGGTTCATGGAGAAGGGGAGTGGAACAGCTCTGCCCTGAGTCCCTCTGGCTTTCTGGTAACAAACTCTGGCAGGAGACTTCAGGCATGCCCACAGAGAGGGCTCTGTGTGCCCTTTTTGGCACACATGTCATAGGTTTACCATCATTGCTTTAGAAGTTATCTGGTCTAAACCATTTAATTTATAAATGAGGAAACCAAGATGTTGAGTTATTCATCTAAGTTTATATAGTCAGTGTGTCAACTAACATTTATTAAGCACCTACTCTATGCCAGGAACCATGCTAAGTTGGGGGATACAAAAAGAGGCAAAATGAAGTTCCTTCCCTCAAGGAGTTTCCAAGTCTGACAGAGAGACAACATGCAAATAACTATGTGCCAACAAGATATATAAAGAATAAATTAGGGATAATCTTAGGGGGAAAGAACTAAGATACTAAATGGTAGATCCAGGAACTCAAATGAACATTATTTCTTCTATACCATACTGTCTTAGCATAGGGGATGGTAGTTGTCAAATACCACAAGGTAGTATTATGTCAAAAATAGAAAGCTGTAGGCTATCCCAGTGGTGATGAGAATTCAAGGATTAGCTTTATCCAATAAGAAGTACCAATGAGAAGACTAAGTGTCCACAGCTGATTGACAGTCTCATTTTATATTCTTTCTGGGTTAGAATGAAAATAATTTAAATTCTACACTGTTACTTCTGAATTCCCACTCCTACCTGTCCCACCACAAGCAGCAATACCATCCCTTCATCATACCCCATTGGCCCTCCCTTTTGCCATAATGCAGAAGAAAGCTATTTAAGGAAATGCTAAATGTGTTTTGTCAGTTGGTATTCCTTTTGATTTCTCAATTTTTTTCCTTTCTCATTTTTATTCATTGGTTCACCCCAATGGCCCATCCCACCCTGTTTTTACCCTAATCTCTGAGTTACGTCATAATAGCAATGATCATAGTGATACATTTATGCAGTTCCTGTCATTCACAATGTGTTTTGTGAACATTATCTCTGGGTATTGATGAGGCTGTAGTCACATCAGCTCAAAGGATGTATTCCTTTTGACCACAGACATCATCTAGTCAACCCCTATATCATACAAACCTAATACACAATAGCTAGAGTTATATGTATGTATGTGCATATATATTTATAGAACTATATGTGTATGCAAACATATACCTGCATATTTATATAATGTATATGTAGTTCACATATACATATATTATATGCATATATCTATATATTCCTGCATATATAATTATATAATATAATACATAGAATATATATCTACACAGATCTACATATATTTATATAATGTGTATATAATACATATGCACATATATACATGTATATATTAGAGATAATCAATAGACAATAGAAAGATAGATAAGTATTAGAAAGGTAGATGATAGATAGAAATATAGATGGATGGATAGATAGAGATAGAAAGATGGATGTACAGATGGACAGTTACAAAGATACACAGATAGATAGATAGATAGATAGATAGATAGATAGATAGATAGATAGATAGATAGATAGATAGATAGACCGACCACTTTAAGAGTTGCAAAGCACTTTACAAACATTGTCTTATTGTATCTGAACAAAAATCCTGAGACAGGTGCTATTCTTGTTCCCATTTTATAGGTAAGGAAACTGAGTCACATGGATAGGTGAGAGCTTTTAAAAGATTTGCCCAGGGTCAATGAACTAGTAAATTCTGTGTCTAGATTTGAACTCGAGGCTTGCTTTCTTTAATACACTATCCATTGTAATATCTAGCTGTCTTCAGATAAGAAACTAATCCTGCTCCTCATCCCAGATTTGCAATGATGTCAAAGTCACACAGCAATAAATAGAACCAGGATTGAAGCCAAGACCTTTGGATGCCAAACATGTAACACATTGCTTATGACTGATGATGCCTTATAGTAGTGATGCCCAGCCACAACTTTCCTTCCTTAGAAAGGAGACTCTGGAAAAGGGGCCAGGACCCCACCAACTGCCAACTAAAGACTACCTTTAGGGGTAGCAACAAGGCACCATGAGGGAGGGACAAGAAGCAGCAGATGTCAAGAAAATCAAACCTTTCTTATAACCTCTATCACCACCTCCCTGCAGACTTTAATAATTATAGCTTTTGCATTTATATATTGATTTAATGTTTGCTAATTTATCTCATTTGATCCTCACAACAGCCCTGAGAAGTAAGATCTTTTAGTGCCTCCATTTACAGGTGAATAAACTGAGGCAGGCAGGTTCAGTGACTTGCTCAGGATCACACAACTAGTATATATATTGAGGTGGGATTTGAACTCAGGTCTTCTTGACTCTTAACTTCAGAGCTCTGTCCACTGTGCTACCAAGCCCTGATTTTGATGTCCTGGGTCCCAAAGTCTCAGGACTAGAAAGGCCTCCAGACTATCAGAGCTCCTTCTAGCCCATTTCTGTAGCCATTAACCAAGGAAATAACTCCCTTGTCAAGATGCAACCTGATTACTTCCATCTCCAGGAACCACTACTACTAGAAATCATAAAGAAATAAAAGTTCTCATCCCCAGAGTCCTTAGAACTGTCAAATGATAAAAAAGAAATATATATGTTGTTTTATCAATGGAAATTATATTAAAGAACATAATTATCATCTGTTTTCCCATTATGTCCTCTATTAGAATGTGAACTCCTTGAAAGCAAAAGGTTTTCTTGATTTAATGCTTTAAAATGCTTTTTCATCCATCCAATCATTCATTTGTTAATTCATTCATTCTGATGAACCAACACCAGAAAAAGGTTGGTTCGATTTATGACTTTAGTTTTTGAAAGTGCAGGCCTAGCAGGGAGCCAAAGAACTTGGCTAATCCTATTGTACTTCATATTCTTGAGTTGTGTTGCTAGTCCTCAAGTGTAATTATTTTACTTTTGCAAAGAATTCTGCACTTATCAACACTTGATCATAATTTTTATTAGCCTTTCATGTTTCAAAACTACCATTGTATTTTTTAAAGTTGTTTAATGTTTTATAAGCCTTGAAACAAGTTGCTATTCCTAAATTCATCAATCACGGGGGGGGGGGGGGGGGAAGAAAAGCTTAAAACACTAGAAGACCTCTCTGAAATCTTAAAAGTTTAAAATTAGAAGGACTTTGAATACAATATGTAAACAAACTCTTGCATTGGACATGGGGGAAGCTGAGATAAAATGATGTCACATATGGGGTGTACTGGTATCCTGCTCTCCAGATACCAAGTCCTGTGCTCACCATTTTGTCTGATCTTGTCAGGGCTAAGATCTTCCACCATATTTCCTAGTAATCTTCCAAAGATTACATCTGCTTTCTATCCATCTCCATCCCACCAGACCCTTGGGGCTTTGCCCCTGGTTTTCCTGATTCTGATATGTGAGAATTTTTGTCATATTTTTCAAGGACCCAGGTCCTCCACTCCATTTCAGTCATTTCGACATGATTATGGTACTTCTCCAACTCCTTTCCCTCCTTTTATGTTTTATCTTCCCCCATGAAAATAAAAAACTCCTTTAGAGGCAGGACTATCTTATATGCTTCTATTTTTATTTCCAGTTTTTAGTATAGTACCTAGCACATAGTTGAGTGCTTAATAAATGCTGTATCTCTATCTCTCAATATCATGCAAAAAAAAAGCAGCATTAAATTTTGAATCCAAGGAACTGGTCCTAGTCATCTTTGTCATTCATAGTCATACGACTGAGCAAATTGCTTCACTTCCTTGAGTTCTTTGTGTATGTGTGTGTTATTTCTATTTTTTGTTCTTTCTAGTATTTTTATTTTTAACTCAATTATCTAAAAAAATTAACCTCAATTTTCTTTAAGTTTGAGCCAAATTCTCACTCTTCTTCCTTTCCTCCCTCCCCAAGGCAGCAAGCAATCTGATATAGCTTTTACAGGTGTAAAAGTTTAAAACATTTCCATATTAACCCTTTTGTGAATGAGAATTCAAACAAACAAAAGAAAAGTAAAGAAAAAAGTGAAATATAGCATATCAGAAATATCAATTCTTTCTCTGGAAGTGGACAGTAGTTCTCATCATAAGTCCTTGAGGAATTCTTGTATCACTATATAATAACCATTCATAAATAAATAAAATTCATAAAAGTCATTCATAAATGTGCATCATATAATATTGCTGTTACTGTATACTATGTTCTCCTGGTTATGCTCACTTCACTTTGCAGCAGTTCATTTACATCATTTCTTAGAGCAAAATAGTATGCCATTAAAATCATGTACCACAACTTGTTCAGCTCTTCTTATACTGATGGACATCTCCTCAGTTTCCAAGTCTGCCACCAAAAAGAGCTGCTATAAATAATTTTGCACATACAGATCCCTTCCCCATTTTTAATCTCTTTGGGATACAGACCCAGGAGAGGTGTTGCTGGGTCAAAGGGTATGCATAGTTTTAAAGCTCTTTGGACACAGTTCCATATTGCTCTGCATAATGGATGGATCAGTTTACAACTCCATCAGCAGTGAATTAGCTTCCAAATTTTGTCACACCCCTTTCAGCATTTGTTTTCCTTTTCTATTTTATTGGCCAATCTGATAGGTGTGATGTTAGGGTCTTTTTAATCTGCATTTCTCTACTCAAGAGAAACATAGCCTTGATTTCTTCATCTGAAAACTGCCTATTCCTATCCTTTGACCATTTATCAACTGAGGAATGTAAGGATGATATTAGAAAATAAGTATTGTTTTATTAGTTTAGAGATATGTAGTAAAGTGGCTGATGAGAAAGAACTGGATTTTGAAGCAGAGCTGAGAGAGCGTGTTGATTTCAGATGTGACAGTTATAACCATTTTTTTCTATGTCAATTACTCTCTCTGGCAGTTGGGAGTTGGTCTCTGGCAGCTGGCAGAGACACACTCAGAGACTCTCTCTCAGGGCTGGAGGAGGTAACATCTTTGCCTCTCTGTCTGAGGGAAAGATCTGAAGGAGCTCAGTGTTTTCCTTTCCCAACTTGGGAAACACTATTGACTATTGTGGTTTTTATAGATTAGTTTATATCTAAGAAGACCAAAGAAAGATCTGGTCTTTGGTTTAGACTATGAGTCTGTTAAGACTCAGAGTCCTAATTTGATTCTTGTTGAGACTCAACCAACTAGCTTTGCTATTTTATAATTTGAAGGCAAAGTTAAGAATTATAAGGATAATAGTGGTAGTTTTTATTTAGATAGTATAAAACTGGGTTAGTCAGATCAGGGAGGATTAGTGTGAAACACAGAAGAAATGGTTCCTTGTGGAACTAGGGAGTTTATTTGGGTGGATTTAGAATCCCTTAGAATTAGAAATCCTTATTATCCTTATATATTTCAATAAAGATTTGTTTTTTATAATATGAGTCTCTTTAGCATCCTTGCACCTGGGCGTGAAGGGGAGTTCACATTTGAGCTTCACTTCATCATTGAAGCTACTTTTGATTACATCTATCAAAAACATCTGAACAGTTTTGAACTTGTATTGGCAGAGTTTTCCCATGTAATTTTATAACTCACCAAATATTATTTTTATAGTTATGACTTGAATTCTTTTAAATTTGACTCAGTTCTCTATCTATTTGAGAATTAAGGCCTTTATCAGAGATATCTACTGTAAAAATTTTTCCCCAGCTTTCACTTTTTTTTTCTAATCTTGGTTGTATTGGTTTTATCTGTGCAAAACCTTTTTAGTTTAATATTATCAAAGCTTTCTATCTATTGTTTGGTCATCAGTTCTTCCCTTATCCATAGATTTGACAGGTAGACTATTCCATGCTCCTCTAATTTACTAATGATAGTACCCTGTATGTCTAAATCATGTATCCATTTTGACCTTATCCTGCTATAGGGTATGAGATGTTGGTCTACAGCCAATCTCTGCCATTCCTTTTTCCAGTTTTCCTAGCAGTTGTTTTTTTTTTCAAATAGTGATTTCTTGTCTCAAGAGCTTAGATCTTTGGGTTTATCAAACACTAAATAACTATGGTAATTTACTACAAAGTATCATGTAAAAATATACTGCACTGACCTACCTCTCTATTTCTTGGCCAGTACCAGATTGTTTTGATGATTATAGCTTTGTAATAGTTTGAGATCTGGTATTCCAGATATATAATTCCTTGAGTTCTTATATTATATAATTCCTTGAGTTCTTATCTGGGCATAACAGTATTTGTATGACTTCATGTGGTTCTGTAAAAATTTAAGAACTACATAAAATTGTATCACTTTTCCAATAGTTTCTTGATACATTTCCTTTCCTCTCTACTTCATTGCTTTGAGTATAAGCAAGTGTTATCACTTCTTATTTATATTATATCAAGTACCACCAAGGGATAGAGCTTAATCTTAGAATTTGGAGGTTTTGAGAACTCCAAGCCTATTTTCTATTTCCATATATACAGAGTTTCCTGGTTGTAATGACACTGGGATTATAGGAAATATCTAAATAGCAACCCAAGGAGTCAGCATCTAAATAGTTTTTCTCACTTATAACTTATTCTATCATCAGACTCTCACCATTAAGATGATTTATCCTTCAAATGTTTCACTCCCTAAACTAAAGACAACATTCCCATTCCCAGTGATTCCCAGAGTCCATTTTGTGAGTGATTTGGGCATTCACAATGTAGCTAATTAAGTGCTATTAATCAGTGCTACCTCATATTTGAGAACAGGTCTAGGACCAGACTAGTGCTTTGATATCCTTTAAGGCTTGGCTTCCTGTGTCCCCTAAGACCCATTTCCTTTCCACCTCAATGGTGGAAAGGAAGGCTTAAAGAAACTGGCAAGAAGATTAAATGAGCTAACCCAGCTCTTAAGTCAGAGCAACATCAACTCTGTCATTACAAGTCATTCTGTCCAATGACTCTTGACTTGGTATTGTTGCAGTGGCCCTTCCCTTGGGAAAGGTGAAATGATGACCATGGGACATGAGAAAAAATATATCATAAACAGCCATCCCACAAATAGTGTGGAAGTGATCACATTTCCTTTAAACAGGGCTTAAACCAGTTCCCACCACTGTGCCTCCCCACTAGCAACTGTCAACAACCAGATCGGTATCAGGAAGGGCTAGTTCACATTTTAAATGGATTGGCATTGGATTGTTGTGTTATCTTGTTCTTGGAGCAGCTGATGGTTCATTTAGAGAATATGATGGTCGGGATTGTGAAATCTTCAGACAAAATCCATCCTATTTACCCTATGTCAGTAAAAGGTAGCTGACTTTTGGGCAGGTCAGATGTTTCCCAAGGCTTGTGGCCCCTATGAGTTTCTCTTGATATGTTTTCTTTCCTCTGACTATAAGCAAGTAGGACTCTGGAATCAGAGAAATCCTCTGCTACCAAGAGATGGCTTGCCTATAATTATCATGTTTACAAAGCAATTTAAGTTTTACCGAGCACTTAGCCCACTCAAAGGAGTGCCAGTACCATAATAGCTAACTTATGTAGTAGGAAAACGAGTCCCAGAGATATAAAGTGACTTACCCAAGGTAACATAGCTAGTAATTGTGTGAGTTGGGATTTGGGGGCTGATCTCCTGTTTCAAATCCAGTACACTTTTCAACAAGCCATACTACCCTAATAAGTCAGTGTAATCCATTGGAAAAAAAATTGGACTCAGCCTCAGGCTTCAATTCCTGGCTTTAATCCTTAGTAGTTGTATGATTTGGAGCAAGTTACCTGAAAATTTGGGGCAAATAAGAGTCAAGGTGATTATACATATGGAGAAAGTATCTTGTAAATGTAGTGATTATTATCATGGGTAATTTGTAACCTGGCTAGATAAACCCTCTCCTTTCCCCCTAGCTTTCCTCCTAGCTTCATGCACAATTTAGGTAGTCATATGACTGAATTTTAGAGCTGGTCTTCTGTTGTCACTAGGGCTAGACTGGCCTGTCCTTATAATAGAGTAGGCTCAGGGGGCAGCTGGGTAGCTCAGTGGATTGAGAGCCAGGCCTAGAGATGGGAGGTCCTAGGTTCAAATCTGGCCTCAGACACTTCCCAGCTGTGTGCCCCTGGGCAAGTCACTTGACCCCCATTGCCTAGCTCTTACCTCTCTTCTGCCTTGTAGCCAATACACAGTATTGACTCCAAGATGGAAGGTAAGGGTTTAAAAAAATAAAAAATAATAATAAAGTAAGCCCATCAGGTATCCTTTCTTTCTAAACTCTAGAAAGGCTTCAAAGAATGAGGTAGGCAATTCCACAGAACCTCACTAGACAGGATGAAATAGGGAAGTCGTATGCAGAACTTTTGATGCTCTCTTCTTCTAGGTCTTTCCGCCAACCCCTTTCCCATTTTTTATTAGGGCAGCAAGAACATTTGGAATTCTCTACCCCTCTCTGTCTCTCTTCCTCATCTTCTACTCCCATTTACAGGGAAGCTAGTAGCCCCCTGACTCTGCATAAGACAAACAGAGCATGCAGGGTCCTAGGGAAGGTACTAACTTCTAATCTAATTCCAACCTCAAGAATGCATGTGGGTCTATATCTTTTGAATGATGAATTATTGTTTCAGACTAGCCAAATGGCCTAGTGGGTAGTATGCCAAAAGTGGATTCAGAGCTGAGTTTTGAAGCAAATGAGAGATTCTGAGACAGAGCTGAAGAAGGAGGCTGCCACATGCATGGAGGAGCACCCAGGAGCGGTGAAAGAATGCCATGTGTCAGGAACAGCAAGAAAGCCAGCTTGGCTGAACATTAAAGTACTTAAAGAGGAGTCTTGAATAATAAGGTTGGGGCTATAATGTAAAGGGCTTTAAATGCCCCCAAAAAGGAGTTTATGTTTGGTCCTAAAAGCAAAAGGGAATCACTGTAGTTTTTTAAATAAGATAATGACATGATGAGACCTGTGCTTTAGGAAAACCAATTTGGTCACTTGATAGAGGATGGATTGAAGAAGGGAGACACCAGGCAGGGAAATCAGTTAGGAGGATATTGCAACAATCCGACAAGAGTTGACAAGGGAGGGCCTCAACTAGATTAATTTTATTATCTGTTAATAATAATAATGATGATGATGATGATGATGATGATGATGATGATGATGAATGTGGTGATAATGCTCTAGTCATTTCAATTGTGTCCAACTCTTCATCACTCCATTTTGGATTTTCTTGTTAAAGATACTGGAATGTGGACAAATAGGTGGCTCAGTGGATAGAGAACCAGATCTGGAGGTGGGAGATCCTGGTTTCCAATCTAGCCTCAGATATTTCCTAGCTGTGTGGCCCTGGACAAGTCATTTAACCTCTATTGCTAGTCCTTACTGCTCTTTTGCCTTGGAACCAATAGATTCTAAGTCAGAAGAAAGGATTAAAATTTTTTTTAATTTAAATACTGAAATGGTTTTCCATTTCCTTTTCCAGTTCATTTTACAGATGAGAAAACCAAGGCAAACAGTAATAAGTGAGTTGCTTAGAATTACACAGATATTAAGTGTCTGAGATAAGATTTAAACTCAAGTCCTCTAGAGTTGGCACTCTACTGTGACACCTAGTTCCTCTAGTAATAATAATAGCACTACTACTAATAATAGCTAACATTTCTATAATTCCCTAAGGTTTACAAAAAGCTTTATTCTCATAATTCTGAAGAGCAGGTAGTATCATTATCCCCACCTTAGAGATAAAGAAACTGAGGCAGATAGTGGTTAATGCCTTGATCTAGGATCACATGACTAGTCTGAAGTTAAAGACCCTACACTACTGTGGACCAAAATGATCTATCTTCCTGATTTCTTATAGTTTTTAATAGCATATATTGTGACATTAATTATAGCCTATCTATTATCATTATATAATCAATGCAATGAAGTATTGTTATTATTTTATGTATATAATTCTTATTTTCTATATCAGTTGCAGTCTGGATTTGAAAAAGAGATGGTTTTTGTTCATATTGAATTTCCTTTCTTATATTCTATTAATTTCAAAACAAAGGACATGTTAGTTTGTGGCTATACAAAGGGAGCCAATATCCCCTTGTAAACATATCAATTTAGGGGAAGCAAACTTTTTAAATACACCAATTAGAAATTAGTCAAATGAGAGTTACTAGGTCATTCTGGCTGTTTATTTTTAGATGCCCACATCCATTTAGAATAGTCAATTGTGTGAAGAGTCAGATGAATTTAGTTTAAGTAGCACCCCTGAAACCAACTACATAAACATGTGCAAAATGCCTTAATCTCAGTTTTTTCATCTATAATTTTGAAATAATATCTGTTTCCCTTACCACACAGGGTCATATAAGGAAAATCCTACATAAGCATTCGTGTATTATATGAATGTGATTAATTAATATCTTCTCATATCAATAAATAGTATTTATTAAAAAAACTAGAGAGAGGTGGGGTCAAGATGGAGGCCTAGAAGGAGCAGAAGGTCAGACCTCTGAATACCCTTCCTTACTGATCACAAACTGAATGCTCCTAGGGGACTGAAAATCAAACCTAACAACAAGACAGAGCCAAGGAACCCTCCCGCTGGATTCAATTCAAAAGGTACGCCCCCCAAAAACCAAAATCTGAGAACAGTCAAGTTTAAGGGGAAGGCAGAAGGAAGGTCCCAGGACCTCACCCCCCACCCACTTTGAACACTGAGCCTCCAGCTGCAGCAGGAACCTCTGAGTGGGCAAAGGTGCTTGTCTGGAGTGTGTACCTTGCGGGCAGGGCTGTGCCAAGCTAAGAGCATTGGACACAGATGGCGGGGAAGGACCTGGAGAGGGAGCATAGAGCTGGCAGCCTGGACAGAGCTGTGGAGATCCTCCATATTTGTTCCAGCCTTCCAGGAGGTTTTGACCTCAGAGCACACCTAGCCCAACCAAGCTAAACTTAATCCCATCAAAAGTCTTCAGAACGCAGGGAAGCCCAGGCTCCACATCCCTATCTCATTGACTGCTGGACTTTAAACAAATCAAAAGCATCCAGAGGACAGGGGAGCTCAAACCCCAACAACCCTCCCCCACAGAGTGCACTGAGAGATATTCTGTCAAAGCTACAAGAGAGGAGACTGACAGAATCCCACAAAACCAAAAAAATGAGAAGAGCAAGAGCACAGACAAATACGAGGAGCAAAGAAGGGGTGAATATGAGCAAACAACAGAAAAAGAAGAAAATATTACAATAGACAGCTTCTATACAGTGAACGGAACAGAGGGGTAGGGATCAGCAAAGGATAAATCAGAAATCCCAGTGAATTGGAGGCAGGCTTTGGAAGAACTCAAAATGCAATTCAAAACACAATTAAGAGAGGTTGAAGACAATTAGGAAAAGAACCTAAAAACTAAGATAAGTCATCTGGAAACAGAAGCACTTGAACTAAAACAAGAAAATAGTGTCTTGAAAGCCAAAATCAACCAGATGGAAAATGAGGCAAAGGAGATGAAAGATGAGGTAAAGTGGATGAAAGATGACCTCCATAGAAAATCAGACCAGAAAGAGAAGGATGACCAAAAAGCCAGGGATGAAATCCAGTCTTTAAGAACCAGAATACAACAACTAAAATTAATTGACCTCACAAGGCAGCAGGACACTATAAAACAAAACCAAAAAAATGAAAAAATTGAGGAAAATATGAAGCATCTGATTCACAAAAGAGAGGATTTAGAAAATCGTTTGAGGAGAGACAATTTAAGAATCATTGGTCTACCATGACAAAAGGAAAAGCCTGGACACCATACTACAGGAAATTATTGAAGAAAACTGCCCTGATATTCGAGAACAAGAGGGAAAAGTGGAGATTGAAAGAATCCACAGATCACCTCCTGTACTTAATCCCCAACTGACAACACCCAGGAATGTGATAACCAAAATCAAGAACTCTCAGACCAAAGAAAAGATATTACAAGCTGCCAAGGAGTCATTCAGATACCATGGAAACACAGTGAGGATAACAGAGGACCTGGCTGCATCTGAAGGACCAAAAGGCATGGAATATGATATTCCGGAAAACAAGGGAACTAGGTCTACAACCAAGAATCAACTACCCAGCAAAACTGACTATATTCTTACAGGGGAAAGTATGGTCATTCAAGAAAATAGAAGAATTCCAAAAATGTGTAAAGAAAAGACCAGACCTGAACAGAAAATTCAATGCCTAAGCACAGAACTGAAGACAATCATCAAAAGGTAATTTTAAAAAAGGGAAAAAAGAAAAACAAAACAAAAAAAACAACCTTTTTTTTTTTAGAGACTCAATAAGTTAAAATGTTATGTATCCCTATAAGAAAAGAGGTCCTTGGTATTAATAACTGTTGTTATAACCTGGGCAGCTAGAAGAATTACACTTAGAGGGAACAGTGACTAACTGTATGGGATGAAAGGACAACACATAAATAGGTATATAGATATATACATTCATAAATACATATATAGGTATATATATATATACATATATATAAAACTAGAGCTAAAAAAGAGGTTAATACTAAAAGAAATAGGAAAAGAAACAAATGGGGGTAAATTTTTATGTCACAAAGAAGTTCATGGTGGGAGGGGGGAGAACATCAATACACTGGAAGGGTAAATAGGTTGGAGATAGGAAATACTCGACTTTTACATGCTTTGAAATTGACCCAAAGAGGCAAGAACAATCCAATTCATTGGGGCAGAGAATAGATTTGCACCCTATAGGGGAGTAGAAGGGTAACAAATGGACTGGTAGGGAGGGAAACAGTACAAGGGAGGGAGAGAGTAGGGGGTAATTTTAGAAAGACTACAGGGAAAATAAGGGGGGAATAAGAAGGGAGGGGGTAGAAAGGGAAGTAAAATAAGGATGGGCAGTAGGGACTGATTAAAAACAAACATTAGTGTAGAAGGAAATAGCAAAAGAAGGAAAGGGAGGACCAGGAGTAGAAATCAAAATACTGGGAAATAAATACACAGCTAGTAATCATAACTCTGAATGTGAATAGAATGAACTCACCAATAAAATGCAAGTGAATAGTAGAGTGGATTAGAATCCAAAACCCTGCCATATGCTGTCTACAAGAAATACACATGAGGAAGGTAGATATGCATAGGGTGAAAGTAAGAGGACGGAGCCAAATTTATTGGGCATCAACTGATAAAAAGAAGGCAGGAGTCGCAATCATGATATCTGACAAAGCCAAAGTAAACATAAATTTAGGTAAAAGAGATAGGGAAGGTAATTATGTCCTGATAAAGGCAGTATAGACAATGAGGAAATATCCGTATTCAACATGTATGCACCAAATGGCTTAGTATCTAAATTTCTAAAGGAGAAAGTAGTGGAGCTCAAGGATGAAATAGATAGAAAAACTATTCTAGTGGGAGACCTGAAACTTCCTCTATCTGAACTAGATAAATCAAACCAAAAAATAAATAAGAAAGAGGTAACAGAAGTGAATGAAATCTTAGAAAAATTAGAGTTAGTAGACATGTGGAGAAAAATAAATAGGGATAACAAAGAATTTACCTTCTTTTCATAGCACATGGTACATTCACAAAAATTGACCATCTATTAGGGCATAAAAACATTGCAAATAAGTACAAAAGAGCAGAAATAATAAATTCAACTGTCTCAGATCACAACGCAATGAAAATAATAATTATTAAGGGTATATGGAGAGGTAAATAAAAAATTAATTGGAAATTAAACAATATGATTCTCCAAAACCGGCTAGTTAAGGAACAAATCATAGAAACAATTAATAACTTCATTGTAGAAAATGACAATGATGAGACATACTTTCAAAACCTATGGGATGCCGCCAAACCAGTACTCAGGGGGAAATTTATATCCTTGAGTTCATATATTAACAAATTAAGAAGGGCAGAGGTCAATGGATTGGGCATGCAAATTAAAAAACTAGAAAGTGAACAAATTAAAAATTCTCAGATGAGGACTAAATTAGAGATCCTAAAAATCAAAGGAGAACTTAATAAAATTGAAAGTCAAAGAACTATTGATTTAATAAATAAGTCTAGAAGCTGGTACTTTGAAAAAACAAATAAAATTGACAAAGTACTAGTGAGTCTAATTAAAAAAGGAAAGAAAAAAACCAAATTGACAGTATCCAAGATGAAAAGGGAGACCTCACCTCTAATGAAGAAGAAATCAAGTCAATCATTAAAAACTATTATGCCCAATTATATGGCAACAAATATGTCAATCTAGGTGATATGGATGAATACTTACAAAAATATAAATTACCTAGACTAACAGAGGAAGAAATAGATTGCCTAAACAGCTCCATATCAGAAAAAGAAATTGAACAAGCCATCAAAGAACTCCATAAGAAAAAATCCCCCGGTCCATATGGATTCACAAAAGACTTCTATCAAACATTAAAAGAACAACTAATCCCAATATTCTATAAACTATTTGACAAAATAAGCAAAGAAGGAGTTCTACCAAATTCATTTTACAACACAAACGTGGTACTGATCCCAAAGCCAGGCAGTTCAAAAACAGAGAAAGAAAACTATATGCCAATCTCCTTAATGAATATAGATGCAAAAATCTTAAATAAGATACTAGCAAAAAGACTCCAACAAGTCATCACAAGGGTTATTCACTATGACCAGGTAGGATGCATACCAGGAATGCAAGGATGGTTCAATGTTAGGAAAACCATCCACATAGTTGACCATATTAACAAGCAAACCAACAAAAACCAAATGATTATCTCAATAGATGCAGAAAAAGCCTTTGATAAAATACAACACCCATTCCTATTGAAAACACTAGAAAGTATAGGAATAGAAGGGTCTTTCCTAAAAATAATAAACAGTATCTATCTAAAACCATCAGCAAACATCATCTGCAATTGGGATAAACTTGAAGCCTTCCCAATAAGATCAGGAGTCAAACAAGGATGCCCATTATCACTTTTATTATTGAATATTGTACTAGAAACACTAGCAGTAGCAATTAGCAAAGAAAAAGAAATTGAAGGTATTAAAATTGGCAGTGAGGAGACCAAGCTGTCACTCTTTGTGGATGATATGATGATTTACTTAAAGAATCCTAGAGAATCAACCCAAAAGCAAGTTGAAACAATCAACAATTTTAGCAAATTTGCAGGATACAAAATAAACCCACATAAGTCATCAGCATTTCTATACATCTCCAACCCATTTCAGCAGCAAGAATTAGAAAGAGAAATTCCATTTAAAATTACCCTAGACAATATGAAATACTTGGGAATCTATTTGCCGACACAAATATAGGAACTATATGAAAACAACTACAAAACACTCTCCACAGAATTAAAACTAGATCTAAACAATTGGAAAAACATTGATTGCTCATGGGTGGGACAAGTTAACAGAATAAAAATGACAATCCTACCCAAATTAATTTACTTATTTAGTGCCATACCCATTGAACTACCAAAAAACTTTTTTACTGAATTAGAAAAAACGTAACAAAGTCCATTTGGAAGAACAAAAGACCAAGGATATCCAGGGAAATAATGAAAAAAAAAATGCAAAGGAAGGAGGACTTGCAGTCCCAGATCTCAAACTGTACTATAAAGCAGTGGTTATCAAAACAATTTGGTACTGGCTAAGAGACAGAAAGGAGGATCAGTGGAATAGACTTGGCGTAAATGACCTCAGCAAGACAGTCTATGATAATCCCAAAGATGCCAGTTTTGGGGACCAAAACCCACTATTTGATAAAAACTGCTGGGAAAATCAGAAGACAGTATCACTATCATTCTTGATTCTACACTATTCCTTCCCCCTCTCTACCAATCAATTGCCAAGCCATACCTATTTCTCTTTCTCTTCCAGTTTAGCCTCTGCAGCCAGGGAAGAAACCCCTGGAGAAGGGGACAGCCATACCCACCAACTGTCAACTAACCATCACTTAGTGATCAGACAACTCAGTCTGGATGCTGCACTGCAAAGTCCTCCAACACAGAGGTGTAAGCACTGAGATGAAGCTCAAAGTGTACAACGCAATGGTCCTCAGCTCGCTCCTGTATGGTTGCAAGACATGGATGCTGTACTGGAAGCACATGAAACAGCTGGAGCAATTCCACCAATGCTCCCTCCGGTCAATCATGAGGATCCGATGGCAGGACCAAATCACCAACCAGGAAGTCCTTGACAGAGCCAACTCCACCAGCATCGAAGTCCTGGTCCTCAGAACCCAGCTACGATGGTCTGGACACGTCATCCGCATGGACCCACAGCGAATACCAAGACAGGTATTCTATGGTGAACTGTCAGCTGGACTCAGGAAAAAAGGCCGACCAAAGAAAAGATTCAAGGATCAGCTAAAGTCCAACTTGAAGTGGGCTGGCATGACACCAAAGCAACTAGAACTCGCTGCCTCTGACAGAAGCAGCTGGCGAACCCACATTAGCCATGACGCCACCACCTTTGAAGATGAGCAACGTCGACGTCTTGCCGCTGCGCATGAACGTCGACACCAGGCCACACCCACACCTCCCATAACAACTGCCGTCCCAGGCCCCATGTGCCACAAACTGTGCGCTTCAGCCTTTGGACTCCAAAGCCACATGAGGGTACATCGTAGATGAAACTGCACAAAGACAATAGTCATTCTGGGTCACCGAGAGACTACCACTATTTAAAGCAGCAAACTTCCCTAAGGATGTGACATCAGGCAGCATGTGCCAGAGCGTCAAACCATGACTAAAACCTCAATTATCACCTCTTCTGACCAGCTGCCACCGAAGGGGAGATAATCCTCAGTAGCCATAGCTTTGAAAGATAAGGAAAAGAACATTCCCATCAGCAGAGCCCTTGGCAGTTTTAAATGGACAAACATAAAAAATACATATGGTTTTGATCGTTGGAAATGACATGAAAGAAGATGCACTGACATCTGCTTCGCTGGACCCTAAGGATTATGTTACCTTTCATCTGACTTATAGCAAAAACTCTCTGTGTGTGTGTGTGTGTGTGTGTGTGTGTGTGTGTGTTCTCTGCCATTAGAATGGGAGATACTTGAGAGCAGACCATCTCTGCTTTTCTATCTATTTCCAGCACTTGGAATTCCTCCAGTCTAACCCACCCTCATTTTATAAATGAGTAAACTGGTGTCCAAAGAAGTAATGGAATTTGTATAAGGTCACAGAAGCTTTAAGTGACAGACACTAGATTCAAACTCAGATCCTTTGACTCTGGATCCAGCACTCTGTCCATAGAAATATTGTCAGAGGATACTTTGGAAAGGGAAGAAAGAGAAGACTAGTGAGTAAGGATGGGGTAAACCTGAATTTACTGTGAAAGTGAGGCAGAGATACCACCTTTGACAGTGCCAAAAGAGAGTTGATTTCACAGTGATCCCCAGAATCTTGACACAAACCATGAAGCTTGTCAGGGACATACAGGTAGGGTAGACGGATGCCTTTTGTCCCTTTTTGGTTGGACTGTTTGTTGTTTTTTGAAGAGATCCAATAACATCACAGGTTAATGTCTTTGGACTGCACAGGAATTGGATTTAAGTGAGACAGAGTTACACAAAGTCATCAGCTTTCTTCTCACTTCCACAGACATCAAAATCCAGTGGCAAGACAAAAGTCAGTATAATTAGTGATGAACTGGGATGCACTGTGAGTGACCTTGATGTTTTCAATGCCTGACCAAGCTTTAAGAGCTCTGCTGTGCCTGCATTAGCCACCTTCATGGACAGTGGGACAGATTGTTCTCATTCACCCACTTCATGTGATCATTTGACCCTGGGGGACTGATGACAGCTCTGGGAAGGTTGAAGATGTGGTTTACTGAGAATTTGATGCCCTTGGGTAAAGCACGTGCTCTTAATGCCCATCAGAAGCATAGTCCAGGCTGTCTTATTCTAGTTGGGGGAGAGTGGTAAAAATCTTAATTGTACAGGAACTTTACTTTGAAGAATTATTAACTTTTGATATAGTCGTTTCCCCATGTTTTTTGCCTGCCCTTGATCACTTAGCTGACAAGTTTAATATATCAAAGAAAGTCCTGAAAATCTTTGTTCAAAATTCAGGAAAGGCAAAGCAGGTAGGGACAGAGCTGTGCTACGGACATCAGAATTCCCTTTTTGTTAAATTCATGGTGTGTGCCTGAAGGCAGAACAGTTTTCACTTCCTTTTCCCTCCATAAACCTTCAGCCCAGGTGTCATTTGGAATCTAGCTACTGCCATAAAGAGTAGCTCACTTAACTACTTAGGAGAGTCTTTTTGGTGTATCCCTGGGGCGGTTTCATTTAGTTAAGCTGCCCAGATCCATATGTGATGACATGTTTTTACCCTAGCAACTACTTTGGTCTAAAGGAAGAGGCTTCAACTAATTCTATCTCTGGCAGCCTTCCTTTTGGAAATACACATCTGGCTCCAGTTTTTTAAGTGTGATAATTTACACTTCCTAAATTTAACACTTGCTCTCTAAATGACCCTGTGTACAATATAAGGGATCAGGACTGGATCTGTGATTTCAATGATCTAGGAAATTCCCAGCTGAAGGAATTCTTTGCCAATATTGGTCAGTACCTTGTCTGCAATTCATGATCTTAGAGAATTGCCTAGAAGTCAAGTCAAGTTGCCCAAGTCAAGCAACCCATATGTATCTGAGGCATAACTTGAACCCAGGTCTTCCTCGATCCAAGACCACTGTCATACTACCTCTCATACTTCCTCAAAGCTGCAGAATACTAGATTACAAAAAAGTCATTTCTAAATATCTAAGCCCATTCTCTATTTCAAGGGTCATCCCTAAATCATCTGCTAGGAGATAGGAGCTTCAAAAAAAATGCAAGTGTTCTTTTTTTTTAAATAAAAATGGAGTAAAACAAAAGATTTAGAGGGCTGAGTTATAAAGCCATGCACTAATTTCATTGTTAATGATGCTTGGGATCCCTCCATAAACTGCAGGTATGTTTATATGTCATAAACCAAGAAAGTGAATTCAAGTAAAAAAGAATAATTAGATATTGGGCCAGAGAACAAGATGACATTTGTTTAAAGTATGTTCAGTTATGGGCATTTATGTATCCTGACATGTTAGTTTTCCAGAGGAGAAATGAACAACGGAAATATTGCAGTTCAGTAAATACAAATATTAGTTAGCCACTGATAGCTATTAAAAGTCTGATGAGAGGCAAACAGGTAGCACAGCTGCATGGGGGATGGATGACCCACAGGCTTGGAGTCGGGAGGTCCTTCTTCAAATTCAACCTCAGACATTTCTTATTTGTGTGGCCCTGAATAAGTCATTTAAACCCAGTTGCCTAGTCCTTACTGGTCTTCTGTCTTAAAGTCGATACTTAGCAATGATTCTAAGATTGAAGGTAAGTGTTTTTAAAGAAAATGTCTGGTGTCCCTGGCATGTAACATCCTAAAGCAGAAGAATATTGTTTCCAAAACGTACATGACTACGTAGAGTCAGTGTGGTGTTGTGGATGGTGGGCTGGCTTTGGAATCAAGTCAACCAGGGTTCAAATCTCAATTCAGATCCTTACTAGTTATGTAAGGATCTTGTAGTTATGTGATCTTGTAGTGTAGGAATGGGTGACTTGTGTTTATCGGCTTCTGGTCCCAATCTTATAGAAATGTTGGTATTACCAGACTGGTTTCTGAAACTCCACCTTGACTTGCTTGTAATATTTCTATCACCTTGAATGTGCAAGTCATAAGAATGCTTATGAGGCAAACTATCTTGGAAAGCAATGCAGAGATATAAAGATTTGAGGATCGAAACATAGAAACAGCAACATGTTATAAAATCCTTGATATTTTCTTTCTTTGGCCTAATCCATTCTCCCTTTAAACCTATAAAACTGGAAAGCTGTGCATGTCAAATTGGAATAGTGTCCAGTGATTTCTATTTCCCTTTGATTTAAACAAGTATAATATTTCGGATTTATGTGAATTACCCAAACTGTGATTCTTTTGCATACCATCTCTCTGTATATCATAACATAGGCATTCTTAATTTTTAATTTTAATTTTTTCCATGGTTACATGATTGATGTCGTCTTCCTCCCTTTTCTCCTCCTTCTAGGAGTTGGCAAGCAAATCCACTGGGTTTTAATGTATTATCACTCAAAACCTATTTCCATATTATTCATTTTTGTAATAGAGTAATCTTTTAAAACTCAAACCCCAGAACCTATACCCTTATAAACAAGTGATAAATCATGTGTTTTCTTCTGCATTTCTACTCCAACAGTTCTTTCTCTAGCTATGGATAGCATTTTTTTTCATAAGTCTCTCAGAATTGTCCTGGATCAGTGCACTGCTACTAAAAGCAAAGTCTATTACATTTGACTATCCCACAATGTTTCAGTTACTATGTATAATGTTCTTCTGGTTCTGCTTATTTTACTTTGTATCAGTTCATGTAGATCCTTCCAGTTCTTATAGAAATTAAGCAGTTCATCATTCCTTATAGCACAATAATATTCCATCACTATCATATACCACAATTTGTTTAGCCATTCCCCAAACAAGGAATAATTCCTCATTTTCCAATTTTTTTTTGCCATCACAAAAAGTGCATCTATAAATATTTTTGTACCAACAGGTCAATCCCCATTTTTTTATGTCTTTGGGGTACAAACCTATTAGTGATATTGCTGGATCAAAGGGCTCACATACTTTTAAAGCCCTTTGGGGATAATTCTAAATTGTCTTCCAGAATTGTTGGATCAATTCACAACTCCACCAGCAATAACACGGACATATTTTACATCCTTGGTTTGTCTTACGTCAATTGTTAGGTTGATCTCCCTTGAGTGACTAGATCTCACTGAAGATCTCTTGTATAGTTGACCTTGGGGCAATAAAACAATGTCAGCTACAAACAAACATGTATGGAGAATCATTTCCACAAACAGTAGGGAGTTTCTCTTATATTTGGATTTGGGACATCTTCCATGATGCTGATGAAGACTTTTGGCAAACCAATGTCTTTATTTTATTTCCTCATATTTAATTAGGAGAAATAATGGGACTTTTGTGAATACCAAATGAGAAAATGCATAGATAACTTTTTATGTCTTTTAAAGAATGTTATAGGTCAACTATTATCAAAGTGAAGGCTACGACTAATCTTTTGACTTTATTTTAAAGAACAGGCAGAGATATTACATCCCTACCAAACAGATTTACTTTGGGAACACATGAAATATTTGAAGGGATCTGAAATATGACCACTTGTTATTTGTAGGAAATGAGGAAAAGAAGGTATCATACATTGATTTTGAATGTCGTTAGTCACACCATATCCTTATCTGAAAATGCCTGAGGGAAAGGAGATTAATTCTTCAGTCAGAATAAGTTTACACAAGCAATGCCAAGTCTGTAGGCACTCACGTCCCATTAGGTTCTCCTTGGTGATTCTTGTGCTCAGGATTCCCTCAACCAGTTAGTTAAACCACACTGTACTGTACAGCACTTGGATTTATATCCTTATTTCTGTTTCCCTCACTTTCTTCAAGTCCCAGCTAAAATCCCATCTCTTCTAAAGGAAGCCTTTCCAGATCCTCTTTAATTCCAGGACTTTCTGCCTGTTGATTATTTGCAATTATCTTGTATACATCAGGTCTGTCCATAGTTGTTTACATGTTGTCGCCCTCGCTAGATTATGAGCTCCTTGAAAACAAGGACCGTCTTTTGCCTTTCTCTGTATCTTTTATGCTTAGTACATCATGGATGCTTAATGTTTGCTGACTGCCTGAGTAATTTAACCTCTCTTAGCCTCGATTTTCTCATCTGTACATTTGGGAAGAAGGATTGGATTAGATGGCCTCTGAGGTTCCTTCCAACACTGGATTCATGATCCTAATTGGATTGTTTGTAAGCCTTGCTTCCACTCTTCATATGAAAAACATGGACCCTTACTCTCCAAAGGAATCAACCCAAGTCTCCAGGGAGGCACTGGGGAAAACCACAGGAAGGCTAACAACCCAGGATTTATCCAGTGGTCCTGAGGGATCCAAGCCCCTTGTCACTCTGGCACTCTTCTCACTCACCAATAAAAAACGATGATAGCTAGTCATTAATAGCCCCTCCCATGTGCCACGCTCTAGGCTAAGTACTTCACAAAGAGTACCTCCTTTGATCTTCACAACAACTCTGGCAGTTTGGTGCTATTATCCTTCCCATTTCACTTTTAAGGAAACCAAGGCATCTAGAAGTTAAGTGATCTGCTCTGAGTCAGAATCTAGTGTCTGAGGCTGTATTTGAACCCGTCTTCCAGACTCTGGGCCTAGAGCTCTGTCTACCTACTGTATCCCCTTGCTGCCCTGACGTTATTGCTACCGCAGCGAAGAGTCTTTATAGCAATCTTTTGCTGCCAGGTCCTCTTGCTACCTAATCTACAAGCAGTCCCCATCAGCCTCAGATTAGAATTGTCCTCAGATATTTCCTGAAGTTCTCAGTTCCCCATGTTACTGTAAAACCCCTACACTATACAAATGTGCTATACTACCAAAGAAGCTAGCATGAAGATTAAAGGTTTCCATCGCCACTTAGATAAATGTGACTTTCAAGGATGGATTTCACCTAGTGAACCCTAACAGGTTGCTAAAGCTGGTCAGATGTGAAAAGGAAATTTTTCTCTTTCTATTGAATGAAGCTAGATGGCACAGTGGATAAATATTCAGGTCTGGAATCAGGAAGACTTGAGTTCAAATTCAACCTCAGTCTCTTATAAGACGTGTGACCCTAGGCAAGTCACTTAACCCTCTTTGTCTCTCATTTCTCATCTGTAAAATAAGTTGGAGAAGGAAATGGCAAACCACTCCAGTATCTTTGGCAAGAAAACCCCACAAAGAGGATTATGAAGAATCAGACACAACTGAACAACAACAATAGATTGAATGGCAAGTCCTTCCATCTAATCTCACTTTTGCCAAACAGAGCATTAGCCTATTGTTTGTTTGCACCTTTGTTCTATAAATATAGGAAACTCCCTGATGAGAGAGTCTAGTCTGTATTGACAACTACATAGCAATGTACCAGTGATGGGAACTCTGAGAAGGTAAATGACTGACTCAGGGTCCCCACAAAGGTGTTTCAGGAGCAGAATCTTAATCCTGGTCATTCCAGTCTTTGAGACTGCTGACTTTCCATTATGTCACATGATTTCTCATTAGTTTGCCCTTACCTAATTAAAATTATAAAATCATAATCACAATTCTAATTTTGTCTTCCCTAAAGTGCTAAGCAAATACATCTTTCCTCTCCCCCAACAATCAAGGTCAGTAATAAGCAACTATTTTGGAATTATGATGAATCAATTCAAAAACATTTTCTGAGGTCTTCTAGGGTTAGAAAGCATTGTTATTTTGCTCTACGGGGAAAATAAATAAGGCATGATCCTTGACCTGACCTTAAAAGGTTCATAATCCAATACTGTACCTTTGTTTGGTTGACTTTTTTTTAAACCTTCAACTTCTGTCTTAATATCAGTTCTGAGACAGAAGACTGGTGGTCCAGGCAATCATGATTAAGTGACTTGCCCAGGGTTACACAGTTAGAAGATGTCTAAGGCCACATTTGAACTCGGGTCCTCCTGACCTCAGGCTTGGCACTCTCTACACTCTGCTACCTAGCTGCCCCATTTGGTTGACTTTGTAACCCCACTTCCCCAAACCAAAATTTCCCTCACATTTCTCCTTTGTAATCATATTCTCCTGATAGTTTCCCAAGAAGGCTCTCTGTTTTCAGGCTCTTCTCTTTTTAATCCATCTTTCAGAACGTGTTCAAGATAATAATCTCATCATACAAGTCAAACCATGTCATTTCTGTTCATAATATTGCCTTTAGCAGTAGTTTGCAAAAAATAAATAAATAAATTCTTTTAGGTTAATGGCACAATAATCTTTGTCTTGAGGACCTGTGGGCCAGAGGATTTCTAGATTGACAATGAAAAAGGATTCGTAGTGAATCAGACCCATTACCAATATGCTGGCATTCTTCCACCTCTTCTTGCATGATCTCCAACCCTACCCTTTTCTATCTTTACTTTTCCAGGATTCTAAATGAAAGTGGCATCATGGATAGAGCTGCTATCCAGCCTTTCCTGACCTCACTTGAGTAAGAGTAGGAAGTAAATTGTTTCTGGAGGTAGTGACTGGGGAATCTGGTATTCATAAGGATTAGGTTTAGAATGAATTTAGAGTTACAGTTACTGAAATTTACAGCTAATCTTTGGAGATTCACTGGCCTATAGGGAGTAAACGTCAAAGTCTCTAAACTTAGCAATCAGGAGGCATAATGAGAAGTCCACTTGGTGCCTTTGGAGGCAAGAAAAGCAGGGTTTCAATTCTACCTTAGATATTTATTAGCTGTGTGACTCTAGGCAAATTTCTAAACATCTCTCACTCTCAGTTTCTTCATCTGCATGGTATTCTGGGGGCAAGAGGAAGCCCTACTGGATCTTTAAACATTTTTTCTTAGCCTATACTTTGTGTCTTAGATTTGAGTACCTATTATATTTTGATACAATGATACAATCCTTGTCCTATAGGAGTTTATATTCTACTAGATACAAGAGAGAATAGATTTGCAGACATAAGCAATTACTAAAGAATTTAAGGAGGCAGAAAACTAGAGGATAGAAAAGACAAAACATTCTCAGTGTCCTTTAAAATATAAATAAAATAAAATATAAATTCCCAATAAGATGAGGGAAAAAGGAAAGAAAAATAAAGAAACTACATATTCCAAAATATTTATAGCATCTCTCTTTGTGGTAGCAAAGAACTAGAAATTGAGGGGATGCCCATCAATCAGGGAATGGTTAAACAAATTGTGGTATATTGTTGTGATATAATATTGCATTATAAGAAATGACAAGAAGGTTAATATTTTTAAAACTTAGAACTACAAGAGATAATGAAAAATGAAATGAGTAGAATCAAGGAAATATTACATATAGCTATAGAATTAACATCTGAAGAATGCTTGTGAATGTTTACCTTTGGAGAATGAACTGAAAAATAGAAACACAAATGACCCTCTCTATATAGAACAATTACGGTTAAAAAAAAAAAAAGATGGTTTCTAGAATAAGAATATTCAGCAAGAATATGGAAGAAAATGACTGTTAATAGCATGTATATATTTATATAGGTGTATATATGCATGTATATAACATATATATGTAACCAAGTATATAGGCATGCATGTATAAATACATATAGGAAATAGTCCCACCATTGTGTGTGTGTGTGTGTGTGTGTGTGTGTGTGTGTGTGTGTGTGTATGTGGCTGCGAGGTACCTAATAGATGCCTTTATTTTAGTAGAGTCAAAACTTGATCCTGCAAACATCTTATTTGTGTTAAAAGGCCTGAAGCTTCAATTTCACATTGTCCCTGCTTCATAATAGAAGGCACAGCACGTTCCCACTCCTAAATATACGACTGCCAGCTGGCCAAAATTCAGGAAGAAATGTTCCCCTGGATCACAACAGATGTTCTCATGCAAAGACCCAACTCACCTGGAGAGCTGATTTTATAAAGCCAAACCCCAAACCATCTCTTGATGTCATTGAGCCAGAGGTAACTAAGTTTTCCCAATAACTTTATGTGCCAAACACAGAGGGCACATTTTTGTTGAATTTATTGAAATTTAAAAAAAATTCAGTCTGGAGAAAAGATCCTCCTTTCCTAAACTGGATAAAAACCGATTTGCCCATTTCTGTTTTTACAAGTTTCATTTCAGCTGAAACCACCCCAATTCCATCCACTTGGTCAGAAGTGCCAATGCCACAATTCCTGCTTCCAACCCTCTTACTGTCTGGTTGCTTTGAATGATGGAATGAGACAAAGCGGCCTTGCCAATGTTGGCATTTCAGCAGCATTTGGCAGTGTTATTAGTTTTAGTAATGGAGCATTTGCTTCATTACCAGGCCCAAGTGACAAGTGGGAAAATATTTTTTTTACAGATTACCTTCTAAATAAACACAGCTTCTAACTCTTTAGGCTGGATCAGAGCCACAGGTATGCACATGTGCCCCAAGTGTTTTACAACTAAACCCCTTGCTACCTTTTCAGGCTTTTTACATCTTACTCTCCTTGGCTCCATCCAGCCACATCAGCCTCTATTTGTCATTCCTCACGCATAGTCCTCCATCTCTGGTCCCTATGGCATTCCATCAGTTGTCCCCTCTGCCTAGAATGCTCTCCCTCCTCACCTTTTAGATTTCCTGATGTCCTTCAATACTCAGTTCAAATTCCACTGTCTGCAAGAAATCTTTCCCAGTCCCCTCCAACCCCAAGTTGCCAGTGTTTTCCTCTCTGAGATTACCTTCCATGGATTTTGTCTATTCCCTATGTGCCTAGTTATTTAAATACTGTCTCCCCCATTAGAATAAGAGTTCCTTATCTCTATATAACTGCGGAGCATAGAATTAGAGACTTAGAGGGCTTGTTCTTTAAATTATAGATAGATCCATGCTGAAGAAATCATAGAACCTTCTGAGACTTGTCATTTATTTACAAAAAATTACCATAGAATGTCCTGCTTTAAAGACAAAAATCCAGATCTATGATTGCATTGATAAGGGCAACTCTCTATGTGGGAATATCTCACCAGTGCAGAGTTGGTCCTCTAAAATTTATACTCTTAGAGAGATGCCTGGAGTTTCATGCTCAGAGTTACATAGCTACTATATGTGGCAGAGGCAAGATTTGAACTTAGTTCTCATTAAATACAAGACCAGCTAACTCGTCACAAGACAACGTGAACGCATCCTGCTATTTCCCACAGACAGATTATTGAAAGAAGAGGCCCAACGCTCAACAAAAGCAAAAATGCAGAATGATTTCACCGAGGCAAAAAGGTTAAAGTTAAAAACAATTCCCATTTCCTAAAATTTGAAATTATCATTCTGAGCTAATGAAAGCCCTATCTGAGATATGTCCCTTTGGTAGGTAATATGGAGTTTTCTTGCCCTTCCCCAAAACATTTGCTGTTAAGATGAAAATGAAACTTCTTTTGCCATATAACCTGAAAAATTGCTCATCTTGCTACTTTCCATAGTGTTTAAGATAAAAAAGCAAACTGGTAGCAGAGTCAATAATGTTGTCATGGATATTGCTCATTAACAGTCTCTAAGATCTTCTAGAAAAAAGACATTTTGTATATGTAAATGCTAAAGCCCATTAATGGGCAATGCCCACTCCTATGTCCCTTCTTCCTCCTTATAAAGAATGTAAAAGAATTGGGCAATCCATGCACAGTTCCGTCTTCCACAGTTTTCTTAATATGTGTCTGCTTCAACAGTCTCTAAGCAGGGAGAGCCCTGGAGTCATTGATTTTGACAACTGGAATTTCTACCAATTTCCTGATATTGGCCTCATCAGTCCTTTTTCTCTACCACCTGTTAGAGATGATACAGCAGGTGTTGGTGTTTACTTCTTCTAGCTCCAGACGACTAGCAGTAAGGCCAACAAAATAAGTAGAACCACAGAATAGAATCATTTGGTTCATGTTGTCTCTATGGTAAGCATTTTTATAATTCTTTGCCATTTACAAAGAACTTTGCAAATATCAATTCATTTTATATGCATACCAGCTTGCAAAACGCTTTGCAAGTATTAATGGATTTTGTTTTTCCACATTTGTGGTATCCTAGAAAACAGAGGTGATAGAATTAGATAAGAACAATGGAGTCTTGTATGAAGAAACATCCAAGGGGACAGCTGGGTAGCTTAGTGGAACAAGAGTCAAGCCTAGAAACAGGAGGTCCTGGATTCAAAGCTAGCCTCAAATACTTCCTAGCTGTGTGACTCCGGGCAAGTCACTTAACCCCAAGTCCTTTACCACTCTTCTGCCTTGGAACTAATACACAGTATTGACAGATGGAAGTTTAGGGTTGTTTTTTTTTAATTAAATTTAAAAAAGAAACTTCCAAACTTTTAACAAAATCTCAGGTGGTACCTCAGCAGGACTCAAACTGAAAATGGAAAAATAAATGTTTAGAGGACAGATTACCTATCCTTACTACTTACTTTTTCTACCCAACTTCCCCTCCCCACCGCCAACTTTCCAAATCACAACAATCCTTGCTCAAAACCACACTACCACCATATAAACAAATGAACTCAGAGAAAGAAAGAACTTGGCAGAACAAAAAGGACTTATTATTGACCATGGTCACGAATTTGTAAATATCCACAGCAAGTACACTCCCTCTCCTAATTATTATGTGTTTTTCCCCACAGCCTCCCCCAAATATTCATAGCCAACAATCCCTAAAAGACCAAGAGATTTAAACAGTAAGCAGATTTAAGGGTCTTAGAAATAGAAAAATAGAAGCAGTCAGTTAATGATAGACCCAAAAGAGGATCTAAGAAAGGATGATCAACCTACTTGGGTTGATATTGCATGGGAGTGAGCAGAACTGAAACAAATTGAGAAAGACTTCCCATAATTGATGAGGACTCAGAGAACTTCCAGGAAGATATTACACTGCTGATACAGCTTACCAGTCTATGATTCAGACATTCATGCAGAAAAGACCAATTGTAAAACATTTTTCACCTCTACTTTGTACACCATTGAATCAAATGTTGACAAGTTCTAATTATGATCACAAAATGAATTATGTAGTAACTTCATTTAAGAGGTTGCAGAAGTCTTTTATTTTTTTAAGAAGAATGGAGCAAGATTCCTTCATGTGGACAAGATAACCAAAAAAACAGGGAAAATTCTGTGGCTTATATACAACACCTTTTAGATATCTTAAGCCAATACACAGAAATGGAAAATCCAAAATAAAATCTGACGAGGTATATATATAGGTCTAAGCCCAGAAATTTCTGATCACCTCTTTAAAAATGTGTGTATATTGACAAGCTGAATCCATAGATAAATTAGTTAAGGTCACCATTCATTGTGTTTAGTGCCAAGCTAAAACCCCAAAGAGAAATGAGACCATATTTATGTCCTTACAAATACAATAACTCAAAAGTCTAAAGGTCATGAAAGGACCATGGTAAAAAGGATGGAAAACAAAAGCCAGGAGGAGGACAAGAATTCCTTCTGTAATTTCAGTCCTTAAAGGCCACATTCATGGGCTATTTGCAACTATTTCATTGAAATAGTACAGTAGGAAAAGTGCTAATTACAGCTTCTAAAGACTTGAGTTCAAATCCTGCCCCTGATGCTTACTATCTATGCAGGTATGGGCTTATAACTGAATCTCATTAGGTTAAGTTCCTTATCTCTACAGCTGTTCTTTCTAGAAACAGATCTATAATCCTAAACTGATGGTCCAGATTTCCTCCCTCAAACTACAGATGAACCAGGCCCACCAATATTTTGAGGAGAATAAGAATTAAGATACAATTAGGATAGTGGAAATTTACCTAATCCCACTTCCATCTCCCTTATCCATGGTCACTGAAAGGAAAGTTTTCCTTTTCATTAATAGGCAAACTAAGCATTTTTTTGGTAGGGAGAAAAGTATTCCACTTCACAAAAAGATTATGTTCTATTCCCTTAATAGAGGAAATCACTCAGGCAATAGTGGTCTCTTTCTCTCTTTTGCCCCATTTTATTTCTCAGTAATTATCTTTCCAAAGGGCAGCATTTCTTCTAAATCCAATTTTTCTGTTAGTTTTTTGGAACTTGATTTTTGTAAGCTTGTAACATCTACCAAAGCTTAGATGAAGTCATTCTTGATATCATTAAAAAAACCTTCTAGGGCAGTGGAATCATATATCTTCTGGTGCCTCACCAACAGTGATTCTCTCTCATATTCCATTCTATTTCATTTTACTATTGCTATAGCTAAGTGTGAAACCAAGGCCTTCTGAATTTCTGAAACCACCAAAGGGAAACACTTGGCTGACCATTGCATAAAGACAACATCTGAGTTCCTATGTATTGCAGATGATCACAATTTACACTTATGTACACATTAAAGCCAACTCTTAAAAAGTTAGTTATAAGATTCAGTTCTAGAAAAAATTAATGATGGAGATAGGGAGGAATAACTAGCTGGCTCAGTGGATTGAGAGCCAGGCCTAGAGATGGGAGATCCTGGGCTTGAATCTGGCCTCAGTTACTTCTTACCTATATGATCTTGGGCAAGTCACATAGCTTCCATTGTCTGGCCCTACCTCTTTTCTGCCTTGGAACACAGGACAGTAGAATCCAACTTTAATATTAACTTCAATGTCAAGAAGTAAGCTGAAAAAATGAGTAAACAACTAATAAATAACCTAACCATAAAAAACTTCTATGGTAGCAGAGAACACACCAACTCAGAAAAGGATGAAAAAGTGAAAATATCAACAAGAAAAGTCTTAAAGAAAAATGCTATTTGGAGCCAAGCTGAACAAGAATTCCTGGAAGAGTTTTAAAATATATAAAATTTGTAAAGTAAAAATTGGGAAAAGGGATGAGTGAATCAAAAAGTTATGAAAAGAAACTTTATAGTTTAGTGAAAGAGGCAAATAATGCTGAAGAAAATGGTACTTAAAAAAAAACAGAATTGACCTAATGGTAAAAGAGACACAAAAATTAACCGAATAAAAGAACATTTTAAAAAGTAGACTTGGCCAAATGAAAATATTTCATCAGAAAAACAGCTGACCTTGAAAGATAATTTAAGAATTATTGGACTACAGGAAAGCCATAATTTTTAAAAATAGACTACACATTTCAATAAATTTAAAAGAAAAACCATCTCAATAAGTCAGATCCAGAAAATAAAATAGAAATTGAAAGAATCCAATGATTATTTTCTGAATGAAATCATAAAACGCACACTCCCAGGACTATTATAAATTTCAAAGATTCCATGTCCAAAAGAAAATATTTCAAACAGCCAGAAAGAAACAATTCAAATATCATGTAGCCACAATTAGGGTCACACAATATTTAGCAGCTTTAATGTTTAAGAAGCAGAAGGCTTAGAATGCAATATTCCAGAAGGCAAAAGAACCAGGATTAATACCAGGAATAAACTACCCAGCAAAACAGAGTATAGTTAGTCCTTCAAGGGAACAAATTGATATTTAATTAAAGTACTTTAAAGCATTCTTGATGAAAAGACTAGGGCTAAATAGAAAATTTGACATTCAAACACAAGACTGAAGAGAAGCATAAAAAGATAAATATGAAAGAGTAATCATAAGGGAATCAATAAATTTAAACTGTTTATATTCCTGTATGGGAAGATGGCACATGTTACTCCTACATTTTTAAGTCAGTTATAAGGATTCTACATAGACAGAGGGCATGAGTGTGAATTGATTATGTTGGTATAATCTCAAAAAAAAAACCCTTTAATTAAGAGTTAAGAAAGAGATATGCAGTGGGAGAAGGGAGATGGGAGAAAGAAGAAGGGAGAAGGGAGAGGTAGAATGGGGAAATTTTCCTCACATAAAAGAAGCACACAAGGAAAAGTTCTTACAATGGAGTAGAAAATGAGGAGGGGGGTCAGATAATGCTTGAACCTTACTCTCATCAAGAATGGGTTCAAAGAGAGAAGAATATAAGTAAACACTCAGTTGTATATAGAAATATATCTTATTCAAGGGTAAAAGGGGAAGGCAGATAAGAGAAAGGAATGGGTGACAAACAGAAAGGCAGATTAAGAGAAACAGTGATAGAACTTAGTCTTTTTTTTAAAACCCTTACCTTATATCTTAGAATCAATACTGTGTATTGGTTCCAAGACAGAAGAGTGGTAAGGGCTAGACAATGGGGGTTTACTGACTTGCGCAGGGTCACATAGCTAGGAAGTGTCTGAGGTCAGATTTGAACCCAGGACCTCCCTTCTCTTGGCCTGACTCTCAATCCTCTGGACCACCCAACTTCCCCCAGCCAGATAGACTTTTAAGGAAGAAGACAAATAAAAAAAAAGATATTGGGATGGAGGGAAATATACAGTTTATAATCATAACTGTGAATGTAAAGGAGATAAGCTCACTCATAAAATGTAAGAGGTTACCTGAATAGACAAGAAACTAGATTACAATATGTTGTTTATAAGGGACATATTTTAAACAGAGAGTTAAAATAATGGGTTGGGGCATACTTTAATATGCTTCAGCTGAAGTAAAAAGGCAGGGTGAGCAATAATGATCTCAGTCAAAACAAAAGGAAAAATATACCTAAATGATAATCAGAGAAATATTTTGCAAAAAGGTGCCATAAACAATGAAAAAAAAAAAGGATCTTATAGCAAGTTTCTCTGATCACTTCCCAAATATATACTGAGCATAGAACAAAGTTAAATTTATAAAAGCCCTTTTCCAATTGATAAATGGTCAAATTATATATTTGCATATATATGTAATTTTCAAAAGAAGACATCAAAGCTAGCTATAGTCATATAAAAATGTTTTATATCACTATTGACTTGAGAAATAAAAGTTGAAACAGCCTCACTGTTTCAGAGATACTACTTTACACCTTATAGAAATTACTTTTCTGATAATGAGAAAGGAGAAATTATGTAGGAGATTAAGGAAAAATAGGCACATTAATGAACTGCTGGTGAAATAATGTACTAGTCCAACTATTCTGGAGAGCAATTTGGAACTTTGCCCAACAGGTTCTAAAACTGTGCATACCCTTTGACCAAGTAATGACATTACCAAATCACTATCCCAAAAAAGATCAAAGGAAATACCAAAAGATTTTTAAATACAAAAAAAATTATAGTTGCTCTTTTTGTGATGACAAAGAATTGGAAACTGAAGGGATGCTCATCAGTTGGGGAATGGCTGAACAAGTTGTGGCATATGATTATTATGGAGTATATTTGTGCAATAAAAAATGACCAAGGGGGGTGAATGCAGAAAAACATGGCAAGATCTGTTAGAACTGAAGCAAAGCGAAGAGAGTAGAACCAAGAGATCATTATGCATAGTAACAGCAATATTGTAATGAAGATTAACTGTGAAAGACTTGGCTACCCTGAACAAAACAAAGATTCAAGATAGTTCCAAAGAACTAATGATGAAAGAATGCTATTCACCTCCAGAAAAAGAAAAGAGGAACTTTAAGAGCAAATTGAAGTAAAAATTTCTCACTTTATTCTTCTTGCTTTTTTTGAAATATGACTAATATGAAAATATGTTTTACATGATTTCACATGTATAATTGATGTCATATTGCTTGCCTTTTCAGTGTGTGGTAGGGAGTAGGAAGGAGAGAGAGAAGTTGGAACTCTAAATTTAAAAATAAAAGAATGCTAAAAATAGCTTTTAAAATAAAGCATAGAAAGAGCAGAGTGTTAAAAATAAAAATAATGATTTTAGAGAGTAAAAATTTTTTAAACTAATTTTAAAATGATATTAAAATATTTAAAAGGATATTAATGTTCTCTTTTTGTCACCTTAAATCTAAATACATTGTGGCTTCATTCAGATAGTCACCTGGTTTCCCTAATAGTATCTTTATACAAGCCATTGTTATGTCTACTGTTCATTGTTCAGCATACTGACAAGTAGAAGATGCAAGAATTTGAAGGCTGATTAGCATACCCTCAAATATGTGTCTGTGGCATGCTGGCCCCATGTGTCAAGCTTACAATGTGTAAAAAGCAGTGAAAGTAAAGATTCATTAGGTAACAAATGGGCTTCATTCAAATTCTGAGAAAAACAAATGTATGAGATGATGCAGATGGATCCCTAATATGGCACTACTATGGTTGATATAAGTTTATGTGTGTCAAAGGAAGACTCATGGAATCCATTTTAGATGAATGCATGTCCTCTATCCTTCCTTATCAGGAATATGAAATGAATTACCTAATTAATTCATTCACTATTCCATGTCCTATCTTGCTATATGTACAAGATTCTCTGATCAAAGAGCCTCTCCACTGGAAGAGAGCCCAATAGTGAATAAAAGAGTGTACAACATACTACTCCCGTCATAAAGTTTGACAACATGACACCCTTGCCTGTGCTTTTCTATTCACCTCCCTAAGACTAATTCAGTGCTATAGAGAAATATATGCATTTAATGAGTAATGACTGATCAGAAGTATAGTCTACTCCAAATTACGAAACCCCTTCCAGTTCTAAATCTTTTGAACTATGAATTTATTTTCAAAAGAATCTCCTAGAAATCAGACCGTCAGCTGGATATCAAGGAATTTCAGTACAGGTAAGGTCAAGTGTCACTACTGTGGAATCAGTGTTGCAATGAATAACAATCGGATCAAATTTGAAACACTCTTGATAACAAGGATTTTGCCATCTTGCCAAAGAAGCTATCAGACAATTGCAAAACTTTCTTAATTACAGTTGGTGAAAGCATTTTGCAAAACCACACAAACAAATGCATGGGAAGAAAACTGGAAACAGACAGCTGTATCTTTTCTCACTATTTACAGGTTTCTAACCATCTGGGTTATACTACTTTTTAAAGTATAATTATATTATCTTGAAATTACATAGCTTCTCAATTTGATAAGACATAGCATCAGAATATATATAGGATTGGCAAAAATGCACAAATTAAAAGGACAGTTTGATTGGATTGCCCTCATAGTTAGTCGGAATATGTAATATGATTTGAGGATAGGCAGGGAAGGACATTACAATCGCAAATATTGATCCTACCACCAGCCATTTCATTATTACTAGGAAAGCACAAGGGCTTTGGGATCTGCCAATATTACTGTAGTTCACCCCTCGGTGTGTTACTTAACTCATTTTCACGTTTAATCATATCATCTTGAGCTCTATCATTAATCAATAAAATTTCAATATATTTTTCAGTCAACTAAACTCAGAGCCCCCATCTTAATTTGTTAAACCAGAAAGAGCACTAAACTAGGAATTAGGAAAACTGGATTATGTGACCAGTTGACTATGGGACTTTGAAGAAGTTATTTCATTTTTCTGGGCTTCATTGTCCTCGCTTGTAAAAGGAATTTGGACTTAATGATCTCTAAAGGCTCTTCCAACTCTAATACAATTCTGTGTTTTATGATTCTAGCTTTCGAACCAATTTTCCATTGTGTTAAACATATAATAAAAAGAAGGCTATTGAAACAAAAAAATGCTTTCTTTATAATAATGAGGAACTGAAAATAATCTATTATATTAAAGCAAGAATTCTTATCCTGTAGTCTATTGCCTAAGCCACTGAGGTTACATGACTTTCCCTGGGCCACACAATTAATATGTGCCAGAGCTTTCATTTAAACCCAAGTCTTCTTGATTAAAAGGCCAGCTAACCATTGTATTGCAACACCTCTCGTGCAGCAGTTTCAATAGAAAATTATGGTTTCATAGATACCACAAATATGAAAATAATTTAGTGAGATTATGCAAAGCAAGACCAGCAGAAAAAATAGTAAGGTACTGAGTTTTTTTCTCAACAGAGGTTTACAAAAGGTTGTGTAGAGCAAATGTGTTTTGTTTGTTTTGTCTAAATGTGTTATAAAAAATAAATAAATGCATATTATTATTTTTCCTATTTAGTTCAAAATCTAAATAGCTCCTGTTTGAGGATTTTATTGTAGTGCAATTTCATATTTAAGTGACCAAATTCTCTGTATTTGGTTGGATTGCATTTGGTTTATTAGTATTTGCTTTTATTTTATCTTATGTATTTACTTAATAAGACTAATGACGGTAGCCCATCATGGAAACATACCCCCAAAATCTCTGAGTGAATCGCTTCTTTTTCTTGTCTAAGCTTCATGTCCGAATAAATAAAAAAGGAGCTGAACAAACACTTTAATAGGCATAGGGAAATAATCAATGTATTAACATCATTGCATGATGATGTTCAAAAATACAAATTTCTCATGCATGAAGATCTGGTCTCAGACACTTATAATAATTATTACCATCTACCAAATGAACAGGAGTAGCTGTTGTTATTGCCTTCTCTGCATCTGTTTTCAAGAATCCAGAAAGTTATGTAATGAGCAGTCATTTAAACAATGGAAATTGGCTATATTCTTTGTAAACAAGGGATGTCAATCAAATTCTGCTGTGTAAATGTGAGTTAACTTTAAAAAAGTAAAACAAACAAAAAAACACCCTAACTACACAGGTCCTAGGAATAAACTCCCACTGATAAAGCATCCAAATTTTTTTAAATCCCAAAGAACTAGAATGAGGTTATTGTTGCTTTTTTTAAACTCCCCTACAATAATTGATATTTGTAATGAGGACTTCTCCTGATCCCTAATGAGCAACTTTTCTCTTAGATCTTACATAGCCTTTTATTTGGCACTTTTAAAGTACTTAGTATAGGATATTATATAGTGTAGTTATGTAAGAGACACTATTGTGTAGTGGGCAGAGAGCCTGTCAGAGGCAACACTCGGACCCAGATCTTCCTGGTTCAAGTATTGCCTCTGATACATATTGGTTACCTGACTCCGGGAAATGTACTTAACCTTTAAGTGTTCCCAGGAAACCCTCTAAGTCTTAGATTCTCTTAGAATTCAAGAGTATAGCTATAGAGAATGCATTGACCTGCAATATTAGTGGGAGTTTCCTCACTTGGGAATTGTCTATATCAAGTCCTAACTAAAATATCACCTTCTACAAAAAGCCCCTCTTAATTCTAGTACATTCTATTTCCTTCTTATCATGTATATAGCTCATTCTTACATATCATTTGTTTATTGTGTCCCTTGATAGATTGTGAATTTCTTGAAAACAGGGATTACTGTTTGCCTCTTTTTATATTCCCATTGCTTACCACAGTGCCTGACACATAGTAGGCACTTAATGAATTCATATTGGCTAATTGAATAAAATTATGGGTTTGCGTACTGTCCTATGCATGCTTTGGGTATCTGTTGCCTACTGGATTGTAAAATCCTCAAAGCAAGGAATTATATCTTTTTTTCAACCCTTACTTTCCATCATAGTATCACCATTGATTTTAAGACAGAAGAGTGGCAAAGGCTATATAGTGGGTCTTAAATGACTTGTCTAGGTTTACAGGAAATGTCTGAAGTCCAATTTGAACCCAGGACCTCCTGTCTCCAGAACTGACCCTTTATCCAATTGAGTCACCTAGTTGCTCCCCATAATATCTTATTTAAACTTTCTATTTTCCCTAGCAGCTAGAATTTTGCTCTTTAAGAGGAAGGAGGTTCTTAATAAATTTCTTATTCTTTATTCTTTTCTCATTGAACTTAATAGCCTAAGTATATTGGACTGCTTTCTGGAGCATTAATGGTTAAATCATATTCTGAATAATCTAATTCCATTAATATTCTTTGAAAAATTGTATTGAGTAAAATGTAAATTGAATTAATGAATTGTCATTTCAAATTCATCATCATATTCAGTTCTTTAGAACATTCTTTATCTCAGCCATTCATGAGAAATAATTTACTGTAGTTGACATGAATTTAAAAGGAAGTTTGAAGATGGAGGCCTAGAAGTTCAGACCTCTGAATACCCTTCCTAACCAATCACAAACTGAATGCTGCCAGGGGACTGAAAATCAAACTTAACAACAAGGCAGACCCAAGGAACCCTCCTGCTGGACTTATTTCAAAAGGTATGCCCCCCCAAAAGCCAGAATCTGAGAACATTAGGGTTTAAGGGGAAGACAGAAGGAAGGTCCTAGGACCTATCCCCCCTCCTACCCAGAGCGCTGAGATTCCAGGGGCAGCGGGAACTTCTAGGCCGGCAAAGGATCAACCAAGAATCAACTACCCATCAAAACTGACTATATTATTACAGGGGAAAGTATGGCCATTCAATAGAAGAATTCCAAGCATTTGTGAAGAAAAGACCAGACCTGAGCAGAAAATTTGATGTCCAAGCACAGAACTCAAGAGAATCATCAAAAGGTAATTAAAAAGGAGGGGAGAAAGAAAAACAGAACAAAGCATTAACAAAAAAAATTTTAAGAGACTCAGTAAGTTAAAATGATATGTATCCCTATAAGAAAAGAAGTCATTGGCAACTCTTAAAAACTGTTGCTATCACCTGGGCAGCTAGAAGAATTACACTTAGAGAGAACAGTGACAAACTGTATAGGATGAAAGGACAAGACATAAATAGATATATAGATATATGCATGCATAAATACATATACATGTGTATGTGTGTGTGTGTATATATATATACAACCAGAGCTAAAAAAGGGAGGGGGGCTAATACTAAAAGAAATGGGAAAAGAAAAAAAATGGGAGTAAATTTATATGTCACAAAGAAGCTCATGGTGGGAGGGAGAACATTGATACACTAGAAGGGTAAAGAGGTTGGAGATAGGAAATACTCAATTCTGACACATGCTTTGAAATTGACCAAAGAGGCAAGAACAATCCAATTCATTGGGGCAGAGAATAGATTTGTGCCCTATAGGGGAGTAGAAGGGTAAAACACGGACTGGTGGGGAGGGAAACAATACAAGGGAGGGAGATGGTGGGGGGGAGCAATTTTAAAAAGACTACAGGGGAAAATTAGGGGGGGGAATAAAAAGGGAGGGGGTAGAAAGGGAAGTAAAATAAAGGTGGGAACTAGGGGGACTGATTATAAACAAACATTGGTGTAGAAGGAAATAGTGAAAGAAGAAAAGGCAGGACCAGGAATAGAAATCAAAATGCTGAGAAATACACAGTTATTATTAACTCTGAATGTCAGTGGAATGAACTCACCCATAAAACATAAGTGAAAAGCAGAGTGGATTAGAATCCAAAACCCTACCATATGCTGTCTACAAGAAATACACATGAGGAAGGTAGATACGCATAGGGTGAAAGTAAGAGGATGGAGCCAAATTTATTGGGCATCAACTGATAAAAAGAAGGCAGGAGTCGCAATCATGATATCTGACAAAGCCAAAGTAAACATAAATTTAGGTAAAAGAGATAGGGAAGGTAATTACGTCCTGATAAAAGGCAGTATAGACAATGAGGAAATATCCGTACTCAACATGTATGCACCAAATGGCTTAGCATCTAAATTTCTAAAGGAGAAAGTAGTGGAGCTCAAGGATGAAATAGATAGAAAAACTATTCTAGTGGGAGACCTGAAACTTCCTCTATCTGAACTAGATAAATCAAACAAAAAAATAAATAAGAAAGAGGTAACAGAAGTGAATGAAATCTTAGAAAAATTAGAATTAGTAGACATGTGGAGAAAAATTAATAGGGACAAAAAGGAATACAACTTCTTTTCAGCAGCACATGGTACATTCACAAAAATTGACCATCTATTAGGGCATAAAAACAATGCAAACAAGTGCAAAAGGGCAGAAATAATAAATGCAACCTTCTCAGACCACAATGCAATGAAAATAATAATTAGTAAGGGTACATGGAGAGATAAATCAAAAATTAATTGGAAATTAAACAATGTGATTCTCTAAAACTGGCTAGTTAAAAAATAAATCATAGAAACAATTAATAACTTCATTGAAGAAAATGACGATAGTGAGACATCCTTTCAAAACCTATGGGATGCAGCCAAAGCAGTACTCAGGGGAAAATGTATATCCTTGAGTTCATATATAAACAAATTAAGAAGGGCACAGGTCAATGAATTGGGCATGCAAATTAAAAAACTACAAAGTGAACAAATTAAAAATCCTCAGATGAAGACTAAATTAGAGATCCTAAAAATCAAAGGAGATATTAATAAAATTGAAAGTCAAAGAACTATTGATTTAATAAATAAGACTAGAAGCTGGTACTTTGAAAAAAAACAAATAAAATAGAGAAAGTACTAGTCAGTCTAATTAAAAAAAGGAAAGAAAATAAAACAAATTGACAGTATCCAAGATGAAAAGGGAGACCTCACCTCTAATGAAGAGGAAATTAAGACAATCATTAAAAATGAATATGCCCAATTATATGGCAATGAATATGTCAATCTAGGTGATATGGAGGAACACTTACAAAAATATAAATTGCCTAGACTAAAAGAAGAAGAAATAAATTACCTAAACAACCCCATATCAGAAAAAGAAATTGAACAAGCCATCAAAGAACTCCCTAAGAAAAAATCCCGAGGTCTATATGGATTCACAAATGAATTCTATCAAACATTCAAAGAACAACAAATTCCAATATTATACAAACTATTTGACAGAATAAGCCAAGAAGGGGTTCTACCAAATTCTTTTCACGACACAAACATGGTACTGATCCCAAAGCCAGGCATGTTAAAAACAAAGAAAGAAAACTATAGGCCAATCTCCCTACTGAATATAGATGCAAAAATCTTAAATAGGATACTAGCAAAAAGATTCCAGCAAGTCATCACAAGGGTTATCCACTATGATCAGGTAGGATTCATACCAGGAATGCAAGGATGGTTCAATATTAGGAAAACCTCCCACATAATTGACCATATTAACAAGCAAACCGACAAAACCATATGATTATCTCAATAGATGCAGAAAAAGCCTTTGATAAAATGCAACACCCATTCCTATTGAAAACACTAGAAAGTTTAGGAATAGAAGGGTCTTTCCTAAAAATAATAAACAGTATCTATCTAAAACCATCAGCAAACATCATCTGCAATTGGGATAAACTCAAAGCCTTCCCAATAAGATCAGGAGTCAAACAAGGATGCCCATTAACACCTTTATTATTTAATATTGCACTAGAAACACTAGCAGTAGCAATTCAAGAAGAAAAAGAAATTGAAGGTATTAAAATTGGCAGTGAGGAGACCAAGCTGTCACTCTTTGTGGATGATATGATGATTTACTTAAAGAATCCTAGAGAATCAACCAAAAAGCTAGTCGAAATAATCAACAACTTTAGCAAAGTTGCAGGATACAAAATAAACCCGCATAAATAATCAGCATTTCTATATATCTCCAACCCAGTTTAGCAGCAAGAATTAGAAAGAGAAATTCCATTTAAAGTCACCAGAAACAATTTAAAATACTTAGGAATCTATCTCCTGAGACAAACATAGGAACTATATGAACACAATTAAAACTAGACCTAAACAAATGGAAAAACATTGATTGCTCATGGGTGGGACGAACTAACATAATAAAAATGACCATCCTACCCAAACTTATCTATCTATTTAGTGCCATACCCACTGAACTTCCAAAAAACTCTCAAAAAAATTCTCATAGGACAAGAAATAATTAAGTAGATCCTGCTTGCCAATATAAGCATTATCCTATTCTAATTTCTTGACCTGCCCAGAAGTCCACTTTTCTGCCAAGAAGGAAAACATATGTTTTTTTCCTCATTTTATAGTACTCCCATTAATTTTTCCATTGCTCAGAATTCAACTTTTTTAAATATCCTTTTAAAATTTCTATTATTATAGTCATTTGGTTTATAGTTCTTTTGGATCTGCTTAATTCATTCTGCATCCATTTATACCAATCTTTCCACAAGTCTCTAGATTTATCATAGTCATTGTTTCTTATTTGACTAATACAAGTATTTAAGTCATTTAATTATATCTGAGTTGCCCAAATAAAGACTTTTCAGAACCTTTATGAGTTACAAAAATATTCCTTTTTCTTCCATAATTCCAAGTGTTCTGAAAAACATAGTATACATCTATTCTTAAATTTTTAGATTGAAAACAAATAAAAATTGGGGAGAGGTCATTTAGAAATAATGAATGGTTGATGATAAAAATGAATTTTCTACTAGTATAAAGTGATGAGAAAATATATTCAATACACTCAACATTTATACATTTCTTAGTTATTCCTAAAGCTGTCAGTACCCAATTTGTTTCTAGTTCTTTGATAATATAGAGTGTTGCCATGAGTACTTTGAAATAAATTGGATATTTATTTCTATCTTTTATTTCCTTGGAGTATAGGCTTAGTAGTGGTTTTGTTGGGCAAGGGTATAAGTAATTGTCATCATCACCATTTTACAGGAGAGGAGACTAAGACTTCAAGCAGGAATGTAAGTGATTTATTCAATATCACAGTGTTAGTAAATAACAGAGTTAATATTCAAATTCAAATCTTGTAACTCCAATTCTAGCTCTCTTTCTGCTAAACCAATCCATTGCTCTACTGATTTAGCTTCAGTTTTCTGTATTCACCACCAGCTGATCAACCAATAGAGATGAAGTACCTACTTTTGTGCTAGGCACTGAAGATATAATAAAAGATGAAACAATCCCTATTTACAATAAGCTTTCAATCATAAAATGTCTATGCCCTGTTCAAATTATCAGGATTGCTCTTCATGAATTGAGGCCAACTAATCCAGCTTAATTTAGAGAATAAAATCTACACAAATCAACCTGTGATCACTTTGGGAGTTTTCTCCAAAAATGAAGATCCCAACACACTTATGCCTACTCATTCTGGGGTATTTTTGCCCATTTTCTCCCAATGATTCATATCAAGATATCCACTTGATGTTCTAGAGGCCCTCCTCAATTTCTTCTGAAATTGAGAGGATACCAGCAGGGTCCTCTGGCTGTCCATTGTCATCCTTTGCTCTTGCCATATAAACAACCCACATTCTCTTCTAGGCTTACAGTTCCTTAATGATATCTTTTAATTATATTCTAAAGTATTTCTTGTGGATTATGTTGTGGCCTGTTCACACCCACCATTTGCCTCTCCATATCCTTTTATATAATACTCAGATAAGCAAATTCACCCTAGAGGAAGCAGATGCATAGAATGTTGAATGAAGTCAGGAACACCTGGGTTCAATTTGCTAGCTATATGACCTTGAACAAGGTCACCTAACCTTTTTTTTGTCTCTCTTTGCTCATATGTAAGATACTCAAATAGCACCAACTTCAAAGTTGCTGTGAGTATCAAATGATATAATAATAAAATAAAAGCCTGTGCTTATTTCCTTCCCACTTGATTTACCTATAGATGACTCACCATAAAGATTTTGTATTGATTGAAGAGTATGCATGTTATTGTTAATGTTCCCTTGGTCACTTTTTCCAATGTTAATGAAGTTTTAGATTTTTTCTGTACCTTTAGTATTTCCCTCTCCTTCAGATAACTTGTGAATTTGTCTATCAATTCCCTCATAGTTTTATTTCCCCCAATGTGGGTTTTTTATATGATAGTCTAATCGTGTGGATTTCTCTATTTTTTTATCCCTTTAATGCCATTTCTAACTCTTCTTTAAGCACATCTGGGACTATGGTAATAAGGTTTAACTGTTTTAACAGTTGGGTAAAACGATTTTTGGAATCTTTTCCTTTTCTCTTCTATTTATAAGTCCTCCTTCCATTCTATCCTTGAATGCTTTTGGGATGAGCACTGACTGGATACTTTGCAATTCATGGAACAAAGGATAAAACACAATAAACACTTTTTAGGTTCCTACTATGTGCAGTGCAAGGATCAGGTATAAATTTAAAATGTAAATGATACCCAGATGTTATTTTCTTCTAAATCCAAACAAAACCAAAGCAATTAACTAAGCATTTAGGATATGCCAGGCACTGTCCTAGGTGCTAGGGATACAAAAAATAAACTGGAAAAAATGTTCTCTCTCCCCAAGAAACTTACATTCACTAATGGATAAATGGGAGAGGGGGAAGAGTAAACTACAAACCCAGGTAAGTTTAAAGAATAACATTTCTAGGGAAATGCCTCAAAGAGAAGCAAAACAAAGTGTTTTGTGAGGTCTGAGTAGGGAAGTCATTATCAACCAAAAGAGATTAGGGAAGGCTTTATGGAGCAGGAGACATTTGAGTTGAGCTTTAAAAGGCAGCCAGGAATTTAGCAGATTAAGAAGGAAAAGAAGGGTATTTCAGGCACTGGAAAGAGTGTGAACAAAGGCATGGAAATGGGATAGCCTACACATGGAGTAGTTCAACTATATTCAACTATAGTTAGGTGATAGCCAGTAAGACTGAGATTAAGTCATTTGACCATTTTTGAATTGCCCAAATAAAAAGACTTTTCAGAGTCTTTTCAAGAAACAAAAATATTCCCTTTCTGTGGCTTCAATGTTCTGAAAACTACTATATACATTTACTCTTAGATCAAAAACAAACAAAAATGGAGGAGAGGTCATTTTTAAAAAACCCTTCCCTTCTGTCTTAGAAACAATACAATATATTAGTTCCAAGGCAGAAGAGTGGTAAGGCCTAGACAATGGGGATTGAGTGACTTGTCCAGGGTGACACTGCTAGGAAGTATCTGAGACCAGATTTAAACCCAGGGTCTCACGTTTCTAGTCCTGGCTCTCAATTCATTAGCTGCCCTTGGTCAAGTTTTTTAGAAGTAATGAGTGATTAATTATAAAAATGAGCTGTTTCTATTAATGTAAAATGATGAGAAAATATATTTAATTCACTCAACATTTATAAAGCATCCACTACACATAAAGGGCAATACATGACAACAGACCATGGGATTAGTGTATATAGCCTTCATTTCACTCCAATAACATATAGCTACTTTGAGCAAAGTACAGTGAGCAAAACCCAAGAAACAGGAAATAAACAGCACTATTTTAGAGGAAAAAAAAAGAAATGGAATTTTGGGAGGGCATTCAGCTTTTAAAAATGGAATTTGACAAGGTCAATAATCACCCCCTCTTGAAAACATCATGATATGAGTTGGACATATGTTATAGACATTGTTAACTCTGTTCCTTAGCCAAAAGATAAAAGGAAAAAATAATCTAATTGGTTTTAATCTAATGTTTTGGTTCAAAAATTGCCCAAGAATAATGTTCCTTCCATTTAATGTAACGTAGCCATGCCACAGTCAACTCTCTCATTCCACTGTCTGATCTATTACAGTCATACATTTTGAAACTCATTCTCATTTTTGCCTGTGGATCGATTTAACATGCATGAAATATTTTTCTTAATTAGTGACTGGACCCATTCCATGCAATTTTAGTATTCTATCATGATACAAATAACTGACATTTGTTTTTCAAGTGATTTGGTTTTATATAATATAGAGCTCAACATTAAAAGACCAGTAGTTGCTCTGTGTTGTTGATAGAGAGTACAATTTAATTGCTGTTGTTTCCCAGTTGTGTCTGACTCTGTGATCCCATTTGAGGTATTCTCAACAAGAAACCAAAGTTCTTCCAGCCCATTTTACAGATGAAGAAACTGAGGCAAACAAAGTTAAGTGGTTTGCTCAGAGTCATAGAGCTAGTAAGTGGCTGATGCTGGATTTGAATTCAGGAAGACAAATCTTCCAGGCTCGGCACTCTATCCACTGCATCTCATAGCTGTCCAAAGTGTACTTTGGTATATGGTAACATATTTCAATCCATCCAATTTAGCATATAATTACCTACAATCTGGTAGGCACTGGCGATACCAAAATAACACCACATAGTATTTGCCTTCAAGGAGCTTATATTCTTAGGGAGAAGAGAATATCATTTAAGTAGATACGGATATATAGGAGAATGTGAGGAAGCAGAGCAGCCTAAAAACTAAGTGTCTTTAGTTCTTTTATAGTGAAGGTTCTTCTAGAAGGCTATGACATAGATGTAAGCCTTGAAAAAAAAAACTAGAGATTCTAAGAGACCAAGATGAGTGAATGAATTTTAGATTTAAAGAAAGCTTGCACAAACGCCTGCGGAGGAAACAGAATTATGGCCATCAGTTGATCATGGTTTGACCTACTGCAGACAATTTGTTTGCTGTGCAGACATTGAGATCTCATTATTGTCTATATTTCTATTCTACTTCTCCAGTGGGTACCACTCCTCCATGTTGTCCTTTGTTACTATTATCATTGTTTGAATTCTTTGGAGTTTTCTTGTATCTCAGTGTATCAGTGTATGATGCCATGATAATCTAGTCCACTTCAAACTCTCAAAATCCCTGATTAGCATCAAAAATTAATGTAATATGTTAAAAAAAACAGGTATTTAAACTTCACCTGAGTGTGAGGATATTTATCATAGCCCCAATAGAATATAAGCTTCTTGAAAGCAGGGATTATTTTCCTTAAAATAAAAAAAACACCTTTTTTTTTAATCCCTGGTGTCTAGAGTACTGTCATCCATGTTATACTAGCTATTTAACCTTAGATGAGTCCCTTACCTCACCAAGTCTCATCACATTAAGTCATATTTGCTTCTTTTTTTTTAACCCTTACCTTCCATTTTAGAGTCAATACTGTGTATTGTTTCTAAGGCAGAAGAGCAGTAGGGGCTAGGCAATGGGGGTCAAGTGACTTGCCCAGGGTCACACATCTAGGAAGTGTCTGGCACCAGATTTTGAACCCAGTACCTCCTGTCTCTGAGCCTGGTTCTCAGTCCACTGGGCTACCTAGCTGCCCCCACCATTGCTTCTTACATAATAATTAAGTGCTTAATCATTACTTGTTGAATTGGATTGCCAGCCTCAATTCCTAGAAGCCCTTACTTCTGGTTTTATAGGAAATCAGCTTTTAAAACTTCTCACTGAACTCAGCAATCTCCTTCAGGGGAAGTTTCCACTGATTCTAAAGTCTCTAGAAGTTTCAAAGTCTGACCAGCATGGAAATTGTAAGATCTAGATAGCAAGACTCTATCAGGTCAGGTTGTAAATAATTCAGAAATGAAGGTTTAAATATCACAAAAACCTGAATCATTCCCTGGGTCACTCCACTTAACTTGCACCCAGTAGACAAAGATGCTTCACTTCTCTTGGCTTTCCTACTCTATCACTATGGAAATTAGGTCATATCCTGTAAGTAGGAAAGATATACTCTATTAGAAAAATATACAGGCATATTTGGGGAGATGTGTTTGAATTTTTATTTAAATGACAGTCTTGGTTGTCATCCTTCTGCTCGTAGAGCCCATGCTAAGCTGTGGTATTTGAGATGAAGGCAACAAATGGTTACAGTGAAATGACTTTAGAACAAGGCTGGTAGGTAACACTGCCAATAGAAGGTCTGACCTGGAGTAAGGAAGACCTGAATTCAAATCCTCCCTCAAACCTTAGCTAGCTACATGACACTGGCAAGTGACAACATCTATCAGCCTCAGTTTCCTCATCTACTCAGTAAGGATAATAGCATCTACATATGTGTAAAGCACCCAGCAAGTGTTAAAAGTGCTTTATAAATGCTAGGTTTTAATAGAAAGGATTCAATTATCATGTGAAAAAGGCTGGAAAATAATTAGATTAATACAATAAATTAAAATGTATTGATATAATTAATATAAATAATTAAAATAACAAATCAAATTAATTAATTAGAAAAAATCTAATTAAAAATAGAAAAAGGTTGAGGGGAAGTACAGCTGGGTGGCTCAGTGGATTGAAAGTCAGACTTTGCAATGGGAGGTCCTGGGTTCAAATCCCATCTCTGATACTTCCTACTTTTGTGCCCCTGAGCAAGTCACTTAAACCCCATTGCTTAGCCCCTATCATTCTCCTGCCTTAGAATCAATATTGATTCTAAGATGGAAGGTAAGGGTTTAAAAAAAAAAGGAAGAAAAGTTTAAGGCTTACATTTCTTTTATTGTGCCATTCAGGAATGTTACACTAGATATTTTAGTAACAGGAAATTTCAAATGAAAAATTAGAAGCAGGCAATACAGCTTTGAAATTAAAATAGCTAATTTATATATTTTTATTTTTTCTTTCCATCAAAATTAAGTAGTTTGCAGTGGTAATATCATAGCCTTAAAATTGAATGGGACCTCAGAGCCATGTAAATTAAACACTTGATTTTATAGATGAATTAGACCCATTAGTGACTTTTCCAAGACCACTCAGGAGGTGGGCCAGGCTTTTCTGATGCCAAACACCACTGGACTTTATGTTTAGACCTTCATTCAATACTCATAAACAGATTAATTCTTGGTGGCAGGTAGGGGCTCAGTGGATTGAGACTCAGGGCTACAGGAAGAAGGTCCTGGGTTTAAATCTGGCCTCAGACACTTCCTGGCTACGTGATCCTGGGCAGGTCACTTAATGCCCTTTGCCAAGCCTTATCGCTCTTCTACGTTAGAATCAATATACAGTATGGATTCTAAGATGGAAGGTAAGGGATTTTAAAATTAAATAAATAAATAGGCATTTTTCTCTTTCTAACACTGATGAAAGTCTCAATGGTACCCTAGCCTTCCTCACTACATTGACTTTCGACTACAGCTACAATTACTAGTACAACCAATAACCCTCGTGTCCTTTGATATGGCCCCAGTCTTCCTTTCTTTGTTCCATCTTCTGCATTAGAAGAATTTGAAGAGCTGTCCCCACTGTCAACTCTTGCTGACCAATGGCTTGGCTATCCTACTCTTTTCTCACTGACTCCCTAGCACCCGTAACCACAGTTATTCAAACCATTTACCCCCTTTCTTAACTTTCCATCTGACCTTTCTATCCACTATCAGCAGCCAGTGGACATCAGTTCTTTTCACCAAACTCTTTTGGACCCACAACCTTTGCCCCACTCACTTCTGCTGTATTCCTCCTCAACACTACCTCACTGAAATACAATTTAAAGTTTCTGATGACTAGAAAAGTCAGAAAGGCTGTGAATCCCAGGAATTTCCCCCGTATCCCTTACTATTTGTATAACCTCAGACAAGTCATTTAAGTTTTGTGATCTTCAGTTTTTTCATCTGTAAAATTGATTATATGACCTCTAAAGTCTTCAGAATCTAAGTCCATAATGCAGTGATCACATCCTAGCTCAAATCTAGTTGAGCAAACAAGAAAATTAGCAATAAAATGAATGACACAGGTAAGATGCCAAAATGATATTACCAATTAGTTCTATGAGAGTTCAAGGAAAGAAGAAATCGCAGGTGGATGGGTTGAAAACTTTAGAGAAAAGGTCTTTTCTGAGCTTGTCCTTGAAGGTTAGGTAGGACTCAGAGAGGTAGAGGGGGTGGGTTGGAAAGACATTGCAAACCTGGCAAATAACACAAGGCAGAAATCCCCAAAGCCCATTAGGCAGGGTAAGTGAAGGGCATTATGGTAATTAGACTTGTCAAGCTTGAATGGACTGCCCAATTAGGAGAATAGTGGGAGATAAGCCTGGAAAGGTAAACCTGGTAGGGATTGGATTAGGGATGTGGTATGAGAGCTGACTAGAAAACTGTTTTAAGGCACAGAATTATTTGAGCAGTCACTGTGTTTCTGGTTTTCATCATCTCCTTTTTCTCCCAAACATGGCATTTAGGAATGCATGTCCATATTTTACTTTTAAAAATAGCTTGGTGGCCATCTGCAGTCTTTACTGTTATATTCTAAAGTGGCCTAATAAAACCAACTATCGAAAGCAACAGTACAAACAGGAAGTATTCATTTCAGGCAGAAAGGCAAAAGTTCTACTATCTTTGCCAAAAAGGGGGGTGGGGGGATGGCAAGGAGACCAAGAATCATGAAATCTTGGAATTTCCCTTTGGATTTAGTTTCACTGTCCACTTGTTAGTCATGGAGTCACTTTTAATCAATTTGTGTTTGAGAATTATTTTCACATGAATTCTCTCTCCCATATCTTTTCATGATATTTAATTTTAGGATACAAATCTTCTGACAAGTCCCTTGTCCCAGGGCACTTCTCCTTTCTTCCCTCTTATCCCCACAATGATCTATTGCTTCTTGAAGCTCTAGACATGAAACATAAGAGAAAATGAGGAGTGTTCATGAGGAACTGTAGATATTTTCTTGTAGATGTTTCAAACTTGAAAAAAAATTTTTTAATGATCAATCTCCGCCCCAGAGACTAGATGGTGAAACACACTTACTTCCTATCTACAAAGAGAAAGAGAAGTAGGGGTGCCAAATACAGAATACCCTGCTAGATCTGCTTAGTAACATTTCCTTAAATATTTTTCTTCATTATAAATGAAAATTCAATGGCTAGAGTAGGGGTGGGGGAAATGATGATGGGCAGATTAGGAAGTTACAGAGATGTTTTTAAAGCATCAATAACAAATAATTTTAAGTTTTAAAATCATGAATGATAATAACTTCCTGTACTTTAGTGATACATTAGCTAAAAATGAAAGTGAGGTCTTAAAATCTTCATAGACTTTTCCCACTATGAAAAAATAGGGAGTGTCAAGATTCTGCTCAATAATACAATGATGAGTAAGTACTGTGAAGTAGGAGGGCTCAAGCTCCCATCCCCACTCATCTGTACCACTAGAAATATCCTAATTGATTTCACTAACTCATCTCTCCATTCTCTAAACAACTTGTCCATAGCATATATTCTGAGAAAGTTAACCTAGATTACTGAGATGTTGGGAAATTTGCCTATGGTCAAAAAGCTAGGAGATACCAGAAGCAGCCTTCAAACGCAGATCATTCTGCCTCTAAGGTCAGACCATGGTTATCCACTATATAATGCCACCTCTAGCTATGCCTGGAGTAGATACCCAATAAGTATTTTTGGAATTGAAGTCCTTGTTCATCTTGATCTTGTTCATGAAGCCAAGAAGATGTTGAACAAGGACTTCAAGAGGTCCATTGTTCTATTTATACAAAGAGCACCCCTGATCTCACCCTCCTTCTAACATCCTGAGTTACCAGGTGTATTTTAATAGAGATCAGACCATTTGAATCAGAAGAGCTGTGACCCAAATACGCAGCTGACAAATAGGAACACTGAAATGCTGAATGCTAAACCCTCAATGGAGAGCATTATCATATCATAATGGCCAGAAGAGAAATGGGGTTCACATGCTACCTCCGAGTCACTTAATCTTTCAGTGCTCTAGGGCAGGGGATCATACTCAAATAGAAATGGGGATCACCATTCCAAACATGAGGACACTTGTGGGCCACATATTGACTGAGTTTTAAAATGAAATATTATGTCCGTTTTACTGTATTTCTATTTATTTTGCTAATTTCCCCAATTATATTTTAACCTGGTTCCGATGGGATGGGCACACTTGAGAATCCTGTGGCCAGGCACTGTATGTTTGATACTTCTAATCAAGACAACTCTGGAGGGTTTTTAATTCCAGGAAAAGAGCCAACTTGCATCAGTAGTAGAGGGATTTTCCTTAGCCAAAACACTGAAGAATTGCAGTGTCTATTCCTAAATCCTCATTACCATAGAGAGTAATGCATGCTTCTATAACGATGAGCAGCTAGATGGTACAGTGGATGGAGCACCAGGTCTAGCTAGAGTTAAGAAGACTGGAGGGCAAATCCAGATTCAGACACTTACTAGCTGTGTGACCATGAACAAATCATTTAAATCCCTCTTTGCCTCAGTTCTTCATCTCTCAAATGAGCTGTAGAAGGAATGGCAAACCACTCTAGCATCTTTGCCTAGAAAACTCCAAATAGAGTCATGAAGAGTTGGACACAACTGAAATGACTGAACAACAAATAACAATGGGACAAAAATGGTTGTTGGCATCCTTTTACTTGTTTTAGATTCCCTGGTCCTGCTAGCTAAGGATGGGATAGAGAAGCTGGGAACTATTTCCCTTCATAAAATCAACAGACGTGGATCTCGACCACAGGAGGAGCAGTCAACACCCATGTCATCAGGATGAAACTAGAGTTCTGATGTTGGAAACCCTAGTTGCATGGTTCCCACAGGAATGCTTTTCAGTCATTTCCCTTTCTGAGTTTGACTCAGCCCAAGGAAAAAGCTACATACTGGTCCCTGTCATTGGTTCAAGCATCACCTCACCCAGTGAGGGTGTGTGTAAGAAGAGTCTCAGCATCATACTCACCAGACCTGGAATCATTCCAGGGAGGGCCCGTAGACCTGTTTTCATTGGGGTGGAGTGGAGTATGAATGGGAGGAGTAGACTTAGGTACATTTCTTTAAAAAGGTTAAACTTATTAGTTCTTGCAGTACTACAACCACCCTAATACCATGTTCTGTACAATTTATTTGTTCTCTCATATTTGGGGAAGTTTTTTTTTCATTTAATAATTTTTTATAATTTTAATAATTTAATAATTTTCATTTAATAATTCTTTGCTGCTACATCCCAATCACTACAGCTAAGTTTGATTTCTGCTTGTCCAATAACAAATTCTTTATGTTTTCTAAAAGCCATCCCAAATCTGTTTGCTCTCCTCTCCTAACTCCCCATTTCTTGTAAAATGTCCTCTCTCTTTTTGTTTCCCCATTATTTTCCAATTTATCTCTATATGAAATATAAACAAGAGTTAATATTCTTGGAGTCATTAAATTATTGTACAATCGTGTATTTTTTAAACTTAAAATTTTGATTTATTCTAGCAAAATGCTTTTATATCTAGTAATTTATCTGTTCTCCACCACTACCTTGTGAAATTATTCCCAGATGAAAATATTTTGGAGAAAAGATTCTTTTAAAATAATTTTGCCTGTTCGACAGTGGAAGAAACCAAAGCTGGGTGACTCATCCTAAGGTCAAATAGCAAGCTAATGGAAAAGCTAGGACTGGACCCCTGGCTTCCTGACTTCCTATCCATTGGATTTGCTGTTCAGTCTTTCAATTGTATACAATTCTTTGTGACCCCATGAATCATACTGTGCATGGCATTTTCTTTCTTTTTTTTTGTAAACCCTTACCTTCCATCTTGGAATCAATACAGTGTATGGGTTCCAAGGCAGAAGAGTGGTAAGAGCTAGGCAATGGAGGTTAAGTGACTTGTCCAGGGTCACATAGCTGAGGCCAGATTTGAACCCAGGGCCTCCAATCTCTGGGCATGGTTCTCAATTCACTAAACTACCCAACTGCCCCCCATGGCATTTCTTCAAAGATACTAGAGTAGTTCTTTCTTCAGTGGATTAAAGCAAAGGTTAAGTAACTTGCCCAGAGTCACATAGTTAGAAAATGTCTGAGGTCAAATTTGAACTCAGGTCTTCCTGACATCAAGTCCACTGAGTCATCTAGCTGCCTCTTATTCATTAGATTAGAATGGATTAGACTTCCTTTAATAATAGCAAGGTACACCAAAGTTAGTGTATGTTTAAATTCTTATGGTCTTAAAGTCAATGTGAAGTACAACAGAACATGGACTTCAAAAATGATGGACACTAAGAATAAACACTCCATTTATTATATAAACTATTTTTCATACGTTCTTAATTTCCTCACATATTACCCAAGATAATAGAATAGTTGGTAAAGGATATGTTGTAGATACCCTTGAATAAATTGAGAATCACCAATTCTAATCCTTCTAGTAGGATGAGAGTTACTGAGCCTCATCATTAACCCTCTTGTAGCATCTTAACACCTACTTAGTCTTAACATTATCTGCCCTGCCCCTGTGCCCTCCAATCCCCCAGACATTTTCCGGTTTCATGATTTACTCCTGAGCCTTGCCATTTGCCCTGTCATTTGTATCTCTAAAGCTCATATCCACCATGCAGTTGAATTAGTTGTTAATGTATTGTTTCCCCAAATTAGAGGATGAATTCCTAAAGAATGAATATTTGTCTCACTTTTTTCAATTTGTATCCAAAATATTTAGCAGAGCTGAGTGGAGCAGTGAATAGAGAGCCCTGGGCATCAGGAATTCCTCAATTCAGAAACTTTTTAACTGAATAACTCTGGGTAAGTCACTTAACCTCTCTCTTACTCACTTTCTTTTCCTGGAAAATGGAGAAAATATTAAAATTTCTATCTTAGGGTTATTGTGAGGACAAAATAGGATATTTTGTCCAACGGGCTTTGCAAGCTTTGTATCTCTATTTTTATGTCAGTTATTATTAGTCAGCATCTAATAACTGCTTTTCATTAATTCAATTATTAGGTATGAATATGCATATCACGTCACTTCTGCCAAAATCAAATGATATTTAGAAATAATAAAAAGTCACCACAATATGCAGATTTAGACATTGTAGATATGATTTCTGATGATGTCGGAGTTAGACTAAACAAAAAAGATATTGGGGCATGTGTATATGATTCCAGAACAATCTAATAAGGAGTAAAAATAAGAGTCAGAATATTTTATATGCTGTCTCAGTCCTTATCTTCTTGATCTCTGAATAGTATTTAATATTGCTTACCATTGCATTTTTCTTCATATTCTCTCTTACTTTGATCTGGAGGTTAACGAATCCAATGCTCTCATTTTATAAATAAGATCATTAAGCTCCAGAGAAGTTGAAGCGAAGGGACCCAACCCTACTTTAGTCAATGCATCTTTCCCCAGAGAGAACCTGCTCTTCTCCATCTTTGTAGCAGAGCTGAGACTAGAAATCAGGTCTTCTCCTTTCTGATTTGTGAATTGTTTTTGAGAAAATTACTTCAGTAAGTATCTGACAATTTAAGAAGCATGATGCTTTGACATATGAATGAAAACACGGGGTGATATACCTTGTAGTTAGGTTCTTTGGCTGTTATGTTTGGTTGGATGGACTTCTGAAATGTCAAAAGGCCAATAGATGTGTATATTGCTAATTCATTCACAGAAACTTTACAAAGCTAGTATATGGGAAGGATGAAAAGTGGATTAAAATATATTTCTGCCACCAAAGGGCATGAAATCCAGAAGTATCTGCAGAGCTATAATTAGAGTGGCAACAACTGAAGCTTTGCCTCAGGGTCCCAAAAATTATAGATTGATGACACTTCTTGTAGGCTTTGGTATCACAAGAAGCATTTAGTTAGCAAAGATAATTTGTATTAAAAGGAAACTACCAAATAACATGTCAATACACCATAGCAAGTTCCAAGATGCCTAGCAATTTCTCCTCTCCCTTTCTTCTCCAAACTAATCTATGGCAGGTTTTATGCCTCTTGTTCTGGTACAAAAATTGCTAGTTAAGCAGCAATGCAATGATCCAGGACAATCCTGAGGGACTTATGTGAAAGAATCTATCCATATCCAGAGAAAGAACTGTGGGAGTAGAAACACAGAAGAAAAGCAACTCTTTGATTACATGGGTTGAGGGGATATGATTGGGGATGTAGACTCTAAACGATCACCCTAGTGCAATTATCAATCAATGACACATGCAAAACCCGGTGGAATTGCTCATTGGCTATAGGAGAGAGGTGGGAGGACGGAAGGGAACCAAAATGAATCTTGCAACCATGGAAAAATATTCTAAATTAAATAAATAAATAAATAAATTTAAAAGCTAAAAAAAATTGATAGTTCACAGCTCTGAGTATCAAACTTTCATCTCTCTTCTCTGAGAAATAACCTTAATGGTATGGTCATTCTCAATCAACTAAACTTTTGTGTCTATCATACCATTGGTCTGAGAGAAGGTATCACAAAAAGCCAAGGTTGGGCCAGTGGAAATTTTATAAACCAGTGCCAGCGCTACAATTGAATTAGTTCTTTTGTTTTATTTCTCTCTATATATAATCCTCTGTAGGTGAAGAGCATGAAGGTAGGATCAGTGTTAAAACCCAATAATACCTCTGAGCTCTAATCTAGTGTCCTTGCATTCCTCTATCAGCAACATGGATTTCTCCCACAATGCACAGTGGTTATATCTCAGGTGAAACCCCATGATTTTTTAGAAGGATTATCCATAGGAGTCCAGTGATCTGGCAGCAATAGATTCACTGTTTTTTTTTTAACCCTTACCTTCCACCTTAGAATTAATACTGTGTATTGGTTCCAAGGCAGAAAAGCAATAAGGACTAGGCAATGGGGTTTATTGACTTGTGTAGGGTCACACAGCTAGGAAATGTCTGAGGTCAGATTTGAACCCAGGACCTCCCACCTCTATCCCTAGCTCTCAATTCAATGAGCCACCCAGCTGCTCCCTAGATGCATTTTCTACAACTTGTCCAGCATAAAATTGGTTAAGATCATTAGCCATCAGACAAGCTGACCAGTCCTCCCTGATGAGGCAAAACAAGAGAATAATCCCCCAAAATCTTTTACTATTCTAAAACAGAAACATCGGCTCTTTATTGAGTCTATGAAGTGAACCACAAACCTTCAGTGCAAAACCAAAAGTGAGGTTGTTTTCAAACCACAGGTTTTACTCATTAGTACTTAAAGCCTAGCAAGGAACTATAACACGCTGCATGTTATAATTTTATGGCCATAAGTACCCAATGCCAACTTTTCTCTTGAACAGTTACTACTAAAATATTGAATAATATTAACTCAAATGGTTAATATTAGGATATTGTTCTTCAGACATGTCTGAATTCTCTGGAAAGTCAAGATCATTATTTCTAAAAAATAAGAGTTTCAGCGGTGCCTTTGTGCTGAAGATAGCTCATCTCTGAAATCCAGAATTTTTTTAACTGCACCAAAAGCTAAATTTGCCCTCTAATTACCTCGAATTTCATGGAACAATTCAAATTGTTGGTTGCATTAGAATCCTGTTAGTCACATCAAAATGCTGCTGGAAATAGACCTGGAAATTGTTACGGTCACATCCAGGTCTTGGTGCAGCAGAATGTGTGATGGCAGAACTCGGACTAATAATTGGTGGGCTAAATTTGATAGAGACATACCCAGTTTCCGTATTATTTTCTTGTTTTGACTGCTACAGAACAAAGCTAGCCAGTGCGTGATGTTAGCAACTCATCGCCACATTCATTTCTTAAAAAAAGATTTAAGGCAAAATATTACTTTTTTCCTTCTTTGGGTTTTCGTTGTTGCTATTTGTTTTTGTATTTTGTTGTTGTTGTTTAGGTCCACATGAAATTTCATTGGTAGCATTTGTGATAGAATTTCCTCCACAAATTCAATCAACAATTTCTCTATACATGTAAGGCTTCAGGTAGTATTGGGTTGTCTGGGGAGGGTGCTAGAGACTGTTGGAGGGTATAGTAAGAGATGTCTGGGTCACAGAGTGGTGAAGTGATTATTCCACAGTCAAAGCACAAAGCCAGCAAATTATAGAGGTGAGCCTTGAACCTATGAGGTAGAGTAGTGGATTGCATGCTAGACTCAGGTTCAAATAGTCCTATATACTTATTGGCTGTGTAGCCCTGGCCAAGTCACTTAATTTTTCCAAGTCTCAGTGGTTTATATTTATAAAATGAGGAGGCTGGCCCAAAAGACCTCTAAGAACCCTTCTAGCTCTACACTTATGATCCAATGATGCTTGGATGTTGGGGCTTTCTGATTCCAAGGTTGGACCTTTAACTACTATGTTATGTCACCTCCCACTTCATATTAAGTCAAATTGTAAAGTCTAGTATTTTAAAGAGTATTAAATATTAAAAGGATTATGTATTTGAACAAACCATTATGTCATTGCTTTCATTTCAATTGTCTTCACCAAAAATGCATAGAATCACACATCTGAAAAGAAGCTCTATCTTTAAGCATGACTTCATTCCTGAGTAGTTAGCTATATATAGGCAGGGTAGTGGAGTGGAAAATGAAGGCACTATGGAAGCCCCAAACTGAAATTTTAGTTCATGGCTGGGTTCTATCACTCACCAGGGGGGTAACTTCAAGCAAACACGCCTCAGATTCCTCCCCTTTAAAAATGAGAATAATAATACGTGGACAATTCATCATATGGGGTTATAATGAGGAAATGCCTATAAAGTGCTTTTAGATTATCACTTAATTCTTTTTACCTCAGTTTCCTCATCTGTATAATGAGCTAGAGAAGGAAATGACAAAACACTTCAGTATATTTACCAAGAAAACCCTAAAATGGGCTCACAAAGAGTTGGATATGCCTGAAAAATGTCTAAACAACTGAATCATGAAGCATTACATAAATCCTATACATTGTTATCTGGCTCATTTGAATACTTCAAACTGAAGTCAGGAAAGATTGAGAAACAGAAAGGGATGGCTCTGGATGGGACACTTCAGTGGAAGGTAGAAAAAGGACACTGAATATTTTGATGGGGAAGAAGAGAGATGAAATCAACTAATCAATCAACAACTTAATAAGTCTATTCTATATACCTGGTCCATGAGATACAAAGATGTGAATGAAATAGTCCCTAGTATACTAGTTCAAACACCCAGGTACCATAGTGGCTAGAGTACAGAGCTAAAGATTGGGAAACCAGAGCATATGTCCTGGCTCAGATACTTATTATTAGCCACTTAACTTCTCTTTTTCTAAGTTTCTTCATCTGAAAAATGAGGATAATTTATAATGGTACCCACCTCACAGGATCAACTGAGGTATTATATAAGTGCTTTGCAAACATTAGAGAGATAGGAATAAATGGAGATTTCCTTAGAATGATATAGCATCTATCTAAAACCAAGTGCAGGGGCCAGAACCAAGATGGTAGAAGAAGGTACAGCGATTCTTCTCATTTCTACCAATTACCCTCCAAAAAAAATAATATATGAAAATGAATTTTGGAGCAGTATAACCCACAAAAGAAGTAATTTTTAGCCCAAAACAACTTAGAAGGCCAGCACAAGAGATCTAATGCACCAAGGTGGAGGTGAAGTAAAGTATGCCAAGGCAGGCCCCAGTGAGGCAATAGGTACAGCTGAAGCAGCAGCCAAGGCTTCTTGGATCTATGAGCCACAGTCGGAGGGGAGTGGGGGGCAGCTGGACAATTCTTCTGAAAGAGATTATAGGGATAATTTTGCTGGCTCTGGGTACAAGACTCTTGTCACATTGCTCATTCTCAGAATCAGGTCACAGTCCAGGGGCACAGGTATAGGGTAAAAAGGAGCACCAGCATACACCAGCTCTTGTAGCCATAGGAGAGCAGGGGACCCTGGTCACAGTTTAAAGGGGGAAAAGAATGTTTCATGTTATTCACAGACCAGAGCACAGGCCTGGAAAGGATTAAAGACACCTCTCATTATATCATACCACCTTAGAAGAACTGAAAGCAGATAGGACCCCAGTATCAGCTCTGAAGTTAGTTCCACAAAGAACATGAAGCTTGGAGCAGTGCTTTCCTCACCACAGTTACAGAATCCAAATTCAACAGTTTTTTTTTAAACTAAAAGAAAATAAAACAGCAGGAAAATGGGCAAAGAACAACAACAACAACAACAACAAAAAGAAACTCATCGTAGAAAGTTATTTTGGTCATAAGGTGGACTCAGACTCAGAAGAAGGCAACAAAGTCAATATTGCTGCATCCAAAGTCTCTAAAGAAAAATATGAATTGCTCTTTAGTCCAAAAAGAATTAATGGAGAAACTGAGAAAAGATTTGAAAAATCAAGTAAGAGAGATAGAAGAAAAACTGGGAAATAAAATGAGAGTGATATAGAAAAATCATGGAAAAAAGAGTCAATAACTTGGTAAAAGAAGCACAAAAAAACCCTGAAGAAATCAATATCCTAAAAAATAGAATAAGCCAGTTGGTAAAAGAGGCATCAGAAGAGGAAAACTACTTATAGAGCAGAATAGGCCAAATGGAAAAAAAAAATACAAGAATTCAGTGAAGAGAAAAACTTAAAAGACAGAATTGACCCTTTGGAAGAAAAGGTATAAAAAAATCCACTGATAAAAAGAATTCTTTACAAGGTAGAATTGGCCAAAGGGAAAAAGAGGTACAAAAGCTTACCTAAGAAAATAATTGGGGAGATGGAAGATAATGACTCCATAAGACATTAGGAAACAATCAAAGTCAAAAGAATGAAATAATAGATTTTTTAAAATATGAAAGATCTCATGGGAAAAACAACTGGCTTGGAAAAGAAATGTAGGAGAGATAATTTAAGAATTATTGGATTATGTGAAAACCATGATGGTTTAAAAAAAAAAGAGCTTAGACATCATCTTTTAAGGAATGATCAAGGAAAACTGCCCTGATATTGTAGAACAAGACAAAATAGAAATTGAAAGGATCCAACAATTACCTCCTGAAAGAGACCTCAATAGGATAACTCCAAGGAATATAATAGCCGAATTCCAAAACTCTTATGTCAAGGAGAAAATATTGCAAGTAGCAAAAAAGAAACAATTCAAAAATAATGGAGCCACAGTCAGGATAACATAAGACTTAGTTTCTGAATTAAAGGATCAGAAAGACTAGAATATGATATTCCAGAGGGCAAAGGAGTTTGGATTTCAACCAAGAATCACTTACTCAACAAAACTGACCATAATGCTTCAGGGAAAAGAATGGATATTCAAGGATATAAAGACTTTCAAACATTCCTAATGAAAAGACCACAGATGACTGGAAAATTTGATTCTCAAATGACTCATGAGCATCATAAAAAACAAAAACAAAAGACATTCAATACGTTTAAATTGGGGAAACAATTCATATAATGCCAAAGAACTTTGTCATTATTAGGGTAGTTAGAAGGAATATAAATATAAATAGGTTTGTTATAACATAACTTAGTTGTTGTTTTTTTTGTTAAATGCCATACTAATTAAACAACCAAAGAAATACTTTAGAGCTAGATAAAATAATGACAAAATTCATTTAAAGGAAGGAAAAGTCAGTGGAATCAATGAAAAAAATGTGAAGGAAGGTGATCTAGTAGTACCAGATTTCAAACTATATTACAGAGTAGTAATCATCAAAATAATCTGGTGTTGGCTAATAAATAGAGGGGTGAATCAGTGGAATAGATTAGGTACACAGTACTTAGTAATAAGTAACAATAATAATCTAGTGTTTGATAAACCCAAAGGTGCAAGCTTTTGGGGTAAGACCCTACTTACCATTTGACAAAAATTGCTGGAAAAACTGAAGAGCAATTTGGCAGAAACTAGACTTTTTACAAGTAAGGAGAGTCAGGCAAAGAAGTAACTTGCTTAAGTTCATACATCTGGCTATTAACAGCTGGAATTGGACAATAATCTCCAGCCCAAAGCTCTGAATACTGTTTTGCCTTCCTATGATTGAACAAAATTCAGTAGGGCCAAAAAACAAGTTCCATACAGTTAACAATACTATCACTTAAGGACAATTAGGTAGTACAATGGACAGAGTACCAGATATAGAGTCAGGAGATCCTGGGTTCAAATTTAGATTCAGACACTTACTTCCTGTGTGACCTTGGGCAATTCACTTATTCCAGTTGCCTAGTCCTTAACACTCTTCTACCTTAGTATTGATACTACTTGGTATCGATTTTTTAATTTTTTTTCAGTTACATGTAGAAACAATTTTTGTCAATTGTTTTTTTGACATTTTAAAATCTATTTTTTCCCTCTGTACCTTCCCCCCACTTCCCTGAGGTAGTGAATAATCTGATAGGTTATATTCATACTTCCATATAATACATTTTTCCATATTGCTCATGTCAAGATAGAAGCCACCTAGAAGTCACAGAAAATAAAGTGGAAGATAGCATTCTTTGACCTGCACTCAGATTCCAACAGTTCCTTCTTTGGCTGTGGATAGCATTTTCACCATGAGTCTCTTGTGGTTATCTTGGAGACTTCCTTTGCTGATAATAATGAGTCCTTCTCAGTTGATCACAGTATAATATTTCTGTTACTGTATACATTGTTCTCTTGGTTCTGCTCACTTCACTTTCTATCACTTTATATAAGTCTTTCCAGGTTTTCCTGAACTCATCTTGTTCATTGTTCCATCATGATACAATAGTATTCCATTACAACCCCAACCTATTCACCCAATCCCCAAGTGATGGACAGCCCCTCAGTTTCCAATTTTTTTCCCACATAAAATCAATTCTAAGACAGAAAATAAGGTTTTAACAAATACTATTGTCATTTTTTAAAATCTGGCTCCTAGCACAAAGTTAGAAATCAATATCCTCTAGGATGGCATTAAGACTGAAGAACAAATTGCTGATTAAGAAGAGAGCCTTTGAATCCATAAATCCACAAGCAAAGGATCTTGTGATCTTTGTTATCTACACATGTCATTTAGAACAAGAGATAGAAAGGAAGCAAACTCCACCTCATTCAGAGAAAAATTGCTTGCTCTGGACTTTTTTAAAGAGGAAGAATGGATTTTACTGGAATAGAGTCAGGGTGGAGTAGGAAGAATCCACATTTGAGGGTGTTAACACATTTCTCTGGCTCATTTGCCAAGAATGAGAGGAAATCCCTAATAATCTCAACAGAGTTCTGTTATCTTTTTTTTTTTAGGCTCAAAACAAAATGTTACTTATGGTTTCCCCCTTCGTATAAAATAAACATCAAATTTTTAAAAATCCACTTTATAAAATATTTTTAAAGGCCATTGCTTGTTTAGAATCAGGGAAGGAGAGAAAAGGAAGCCAATTTCTTCTAACAGTTTATAGATGAAGGATAGGAGGCCTAGAAAGGGGAAGACCCACAGCTGGGTAGTGGCCAAGTTGGGATGCGAAGCTAGGTCTCTGGTCTCCCGTCTTCCAGGACACTACACTACTTCTCAGGTTGATGATGAGAAATAATTTTTTTCTTCCCACTGCAGAATTCCAATGAAGACATTCCCTAAGAAGCCAGTAAAATGGCTTTATGTTTCCCTATAGATCAGTTGACCACCTGAATTTCCAACTGAGTACCACACTGGACTGTGCTTTGGTCATGGTCCACATCCCAGCCATCCTGCTATATGTGATCAGAGATTATACGTGTGATTCCCTGTCCTCTCCTCATAGCAGACACAGGAGCTGGAATCTGGCTGGGAATGTCACCTACACATCCAGAAGCCAAAATTGGAGCTCCCAGACAGCTATCTGAACTAGAGACTTTGGTGTGTTTGTTTGTTTCAGCTTCTATTAAAAAAAAAAGTATTGAATAAAGAAAAAAAAGATCTCACTTTACTACACGGCTGGTAATAGGCAACATTTGACTGCCCTGCCTGCTCAGTTCTTTCAGATAGAGCTCTTTATTTAAATATTGAATAAAAGCTAATGGGAGTGTGGGGCAGCGAGGTAGCACCGTGGATAGAGTTCCAGGCATGGAGTCAGGAGGACCTGGATTGGAACATGGACTCAAATACTTCCTAATTTTGTGAGCAGTCACTTAATCCCAATTGTGGGTGGCAAAGCCAAGATGGTGGCTTAGTAGCAGCGAAAGCCTAAACCATTCTGACAATCCTTCCAAACCAATCTTAATTCCCAGTTTCCTAGTCCTTATAGGACTTCTTCCTTATGGAAGGTGAGTTTAAAAAAAAAGATTAAAAAGTTAGTGAGGTGCAGCAGGTGGCTCAGTAGATAGAGTCTGCAACTAAAGTCAGGAAGACATGAGATCAAATCTAGCCTTGTCTACTAGTTATGTGACCCTGATGAAGTCACTTACCCCTGTTTACCTCTGTTTTTTCATCTATAAAATGGTCCAGAGAAGGAAATGGCAAGTCGCTCCAGTATTTTTCCTAAGGAAACCCTAAAAGGAGTCCAAAAGTGTCCAACTGAAATAATTAAACAACAACAAGAATTAGTGGTTACTGAACTTAGCTAATATTAAACTGGCTTTCTTTCTGAATTGTTATATTCCAATAATATTGTTTTGTGGACACTTGCGGCCAATTTCTTGGCTAAATAGGAAAACAGTTTGTTTTCTCCATGTCCTATTTAATCATTTGAGATTCATCTCTTAGTCTGAAAAGGAAATTTCTGTCAGTAATACTGGTTAGCCTTTCCTAGGTGGAAAGGAGTTTACCTATCTGCAGGTAAGAGATCAGGCACTTCAGAGGAAAACATATGATTTATCACTCATTTATTCAGGTTTGTGTTTTGGGGTTTTGGTTCTATAAGATTATTTGCTTACAAAAATGAGTAATAAGGAAACATGTTTTGCAGGAGGATACATATATAACCCAGATTGAATTGTTTGTCAGCTCCCTGAGAGGGGAAGGAAGAAAGGAGGGAAACAATATGGACCACATAACTTTGGAAAACTTACATGGAAATTTGTTATTAAAATAAAAATTTTAATTAAAAACTACAAAAGAACAGCAGGAAAAAAAGATTAGGCATTTATTAAGTACCTAATATGTGTCAGGCACTGTGCTAAGCACATTCCCCAAAATTATTTCATTCGGTCCTCACAATAGCCTTTGGGTAAGAGTTATCATTATCCCTCATCTTACATACAGTTGGGGAAATTAAAACAGATGGAGCTTAAATGACTTGTCCAGGGTCACACAAAGTACATGAGGTTAGATTTGAACTCAAGTCTTTCTGACTTCAGGACCAACATTCTATCCACTACTCCATATAATAGCTTCCCATTTCATTATAGATCTGGTTCTATACAAGTGAGATTTTAGGGGGAAATTGCCTCTATCCAGACCAATCAAATAACTATAATACTTCATAGAATTTAATAAATGTACAAATTAAGAGCTACAAGGGTCCTTAAAGATCACCTAGCCCAAACTTCTACTCCATTTCACCGATAAAGAAACAAAGAAATTTGAAATTCTACCTGTATTCCAATATAATTAGATATCTGTATTTCAATATAATTGGTTCCTTTGTCATTCTTTGTATTTTACTTTATGTTTTTATTCCTGACCCCAAATCTGACCCTCTTTCCACTACACTATAGTGACCCCATACTATGATTCTAACTTCCAGTAGAAGAACAGTGCTTTCCAATTAGAATAGTTATTATTGAGTCATTTCAGTCACATCTGACTCTTTTCGACCCCATGAAAGTGTTCTCTTGGCAAAGATACTGGAGTGGTTTGCCATTTCTTCCTCCAGCTTATTTTATAGATAAGGAAACAGAGGCAAGCATGGTTAAGTGACTTGCCCAGGGTCACACAGCTAGTATTTTCAGTTTTGGAAAGAAGGGATTTTCCTTTACCCATATGCATATTTACAATTCAAGATGGTGGGTAAATATTAAAATTCAGGGATCCTTTATTGTTCTTTGGTAGCCTGGTGTTTTAATTGGCTAAGATATTTATTTGGACCCTTTCTCATTAATCCCCCTTGCTTCTACCCTTCTCATGTTCAGTTTAGCTTTCTTTTTTGTCACCACAGTGCAGTAGTAAATGTCTGAAGCCAGATTTGAACTCATGAAGATGAATCTTCTTGATGAGAAGCCCAATGTTCTCTCCATTAGGACACCTAACTGCCTGTATTTGGTATGGTAGCCTATGCAATAAGTTTAACAGACCTCTTCATTTATCATATTTACTTGGGCAGATTGGTTGGTCCCTATCCCCAAGTCTTTCCCATTCAAATGAGCTCCATATGAATGAAAGGGAGTGCAAGATAATTCATTTTCTCATGAAGTCCTAATAGAATTTCCTTCAGGCCATAGTTACTGAGATTCAGATAATCCAAGGCAAGTGTTTCCTGTTGATTCTATTTAAATAAATAATAAGTACAATTGCAAGTTAAGGAAAGTCCCCCCAGAAATCTGGTCTCAGGGTCATCGTTTCCATGCTATTGTTTATACTTTAATGGATTTTTAATTACTGGATAACATAACCTACAGGAAATTTATTTAGTGCTTAAGTCTGTGGCTACTCTGTGGTCGGCCGACCTCGAGGCATTAAAAGGCACTTTGGAAATAGATATTTCTGGGAGACCACAAAAACCAAGGAGTTGACATCTGAGCAGTGGGATATGACGACTTTGGAAAACACTACGGTAAATACTTGTTGTCTTGATTTTCAGTCATAAGTGAAAACAGATGCCTGAGTTTCAAGGGCTGGTTAAGAACAAGTGTTACATAATGCAATTCAGCTGGCAAATTCAGGGTGCTATAAAAGCAAGCAGGCATTCATTGAAATGGCTGAACAATGACCCTAAGAATCTTCCTCCAGTGCTAGAGAGACTACCTTGAAAAGGGAGTGTTATTTAGAGATGGTGGAAAAATGTGATTTCATGCCAAGAACTGAAAGCTTTGCAGAGAAGGAATTCTGCTTTACCCATATGTATATTTACAGTTGTGGGAGTAAATATCAAAATCTACTGTCCCTTTTTTGTTCTCGTTCCATTTGGCCAAGACACCAGTTTTGATCTTTCTTGGTGAATGGTCTCCCCTACTCCTACTCTCTTCATGTTCAGTATAGCCTTCTTTTCCTCACAATAGTTCATTAGCAGATTGCGGGGTCCTTCTTAGAATTTTATATCTATAGATTTTATCAAATATTTCCTATGTGCCAAGCACTGTGGTAATGAAGCTCTGGGAATACGAAGGAAGTCAAACACAGTCAGTCCTTGCCTTCAGGGGTCCTGCACTTTAATGAGGGAAATGCTATATAAATAACTAGTTATGTATAGAAGACTATATGAAAGGGAAATACATAGGGGGCAGGACTAGGAAAGGACTGTCCAAAATGGGTTTTGAGTCTAGATCTAGAGACCAGGGAGTCTGAGATGGAAGTAGGAGGACAGAGCAACTATTGGATATGGCCAGTGCTCAGACATGGAGGAGATAGAGAGCCAAATTTGAGGAACTACAAGTAACTAGATTGTAGAGTTTGGGGAAAGAAGTAAACTATGAAAAGAATGGTTAGGAAGGGGCCACTTTCTAAAAGTCTTCAAATACCTGAATATATATTTGATCCTAAAGGGAACTGAGAGCCACTGAAGCTCACTGAGCAGAGGGATAGCATAATTAGATCTAGACTGTTTGTTCTCTCTCTCTCTCTCTCTCTCTCTCTCTCTCTCTCTCTCTCTCTTTGTCTGTCTCCTCCTTCCTTCCAAACCCTGCAATAGAGAAGGCAGCATTTCATAAATATATATGTGTATGTATATATATATATATATTACCCATGCATGCATGTATATATATGCAAAATCATTATCATGCATACATCCATATTTCAGTTCATTTTTTGGAGGTAGGTATTCAATTCTTTACATGAAGTTGAATTTGCATTGTTGTACATGCTAAGATTTCCAAGGAATTGTATAGATATTTTTGCACTTGACTTCAGACCCTCACATTAGAAAAATCTTCTCAGCCATTAGAATTAGAGTGAAGAGGCATGTGAGGGAGAGAGATCAACCAGAAGACTGTTGTAATAGTCCAAATGAGAAATAATAAGGACTTAAACTAGGGTTATGCTTATGTCAGTGGAGAGAAGAGCTCACAAATGGGAAGTGAAAAGATATGGCAATGGTTTGGGTATGTGGGATGAGGGAGTGGGAGGACTGTCTTTGACACCCAAGATATCATTCTGAGTGTTTGGGAAGATGGCAATGACCTTGAGAGAAATGGGCAAGTTCAAGACAGGGAAACTGGTAAGATCTGGGGAGGAGAGAAAAATAAATCTTGTTTTGAATATATCTAGTGTTTTAGCTGCCTTTGGATATCTTGATTGAAAGGATGTGATTGTGCCTTGAAATACAGGAGACAGACAGACAGACAGAGAAGTAGAATTATGGCTATAGGTATAGTATTAGTTTTAGAAAACAAAAGTTCAAATCCTGATTCAGATACCTATTAACTATATTTGTTTTTGTTCAGTCGTTCAATCATGCCTGACTCTTTGTGACCCCAGAGACCCTTAGCACAACAGGTCCTTCTATCCTTCACTGCCTTCCTAATTCTGTCCAAGCTCCTTTTTGTTGCTTCTCCATGACTCTGGAGGAATCTTATCTTAATCTTTGGCTGCCTCAGATTCCTCATAGGGATAATAGCACCTTCCTCACAGATTGTAAGGCTCAAAAGAGATAGTATTCATATAAACCACTATATAAATTGTAATTACTATTATCACAGAGTTGGGAATAATTTGCATATAGATGATGATTAAATGAACATGAGTATGAGATCATCAGCAAGTGAAATACTTGAATGAAAAGTGAGAAGGGCCCAAGTCAGAGCCTTGGGGGACATTCATGGTTGCTAATACATGCTCATATCTTTTCAACCCTAAAACACCTTCTCTTGATCCAATCATCCTCTCTAGCCACTCTACAATCCTTCTCTTGCTCTTCCTTGCTAAAGTTATAGAAAAAGCCATCCCTGCTCCCTATCCCCATTTCTTTACCGCTGACTCTCTCCAGAGCCCCTATAATCTGGCTTTTCTGAGCATGACTAATATAATTAGCCTTTACAATATTATGGGGTGGAGAATGGGGAATACTGACTTGTGGTTTGAACAGTGTAGGGAAGTCCTGGTGTGGAAACTCTTTCAACCATGCAGATTGGTCACTTATTTGTAATCAATAGTTTTAGAAAGTTCCCTGGAAAACTGACAATTTAGGTAATTTGTTCAATTATACATATCTATAATGTGTCAAATAAAGAACTTATCCACTATTCCAGTCTGCTCCTCCTCAATACTATGAGTGATTGGACAAATGAAAGCCCTATCTCTAATCACTATCCATATTGCTTTTTCTCTGCCAAAGGAAAATAACTGACCAATCAACAAGTCTTTTTTAAAATCCTTACCTTTTGTCTTAGAATCTATACGAAGTATTGATTCAAAATCAGAAGAGCAGGAAGGGCTAGGAAACTGGGGTTAAGTGACTTGCGCAATATCACACAGCTAGGAAGTACGTGAGGCCATATTTGAACCCAGGTCCTCCCTATTCCAGGACTGGCATTCTATCCACTGTGCTACGTAGCTGCCCCTTCAATAAGTATTTTTAAAACATTTCCTATGTGCCTGACATTGAGCTAAATTCTGGGGTTACAAAGGGAAAAATAGCAAAAAATAGTCCTCAAGGTCTTTACATCCTATTGGAGAAAGAGAACATTTATGTTCCTAGTGTGGTAGAGGCTGGCACTAGAGAAAAAGTGCCAGACTGAAGAGTATGGGAAATTGATCACCTCGACGGGGGAGGGGCCCCAGGAGTGAAATTCCTGAGGAGAGAAGACTCTGGTGAGGAGAGCAGTGAGGTCTCTTGGTCTTGAGATATTGAAGAGAGAAGGTGGATAAAGACTTTCTCCTGAGGGTTACCCACTTTTCCTGCTGGTGACTGGAAATCTTTCCCCCAAACACTTCCCAATTGAAGGAACCTTCTGAAGAGAAACCTGAGCAGACTTTACCTCAGTTCCTGTTGCCCAGGGGTGAGTCAACCTGACTTTTTCTCAGGGGTTCAGGCTGCCAAGGCCTGAGTTCCCCCCAAACTTGAGGAAGGAGGAAAGGGTTTAGAGAGAGACAGAGATGCCCCTTTCCCCACTTTCCTTTTCCCATTCTTCCCTGCCCATTATTCCTTTTGTATTACTTGATTGAGTTAATATTAAAAGTTATCTGTTCCCCAAGCTAAGAGTGAGTGAATGGGATCAAGGGGAGACCGTTTGGGTCTTAAGTAGTGAAAGGGGGTTCTCCTCCCTGTTCTCCTTCCCCCTCTCCAAACCTCAGGGTACATCCTCTCTCTCTCTCTCTCTCTCTCTCTCTCTCTCTCTCTCTCTTTATTTTTTTAAAACACTAGTATATAAGTAGGACATGCAAGATAAATACAGAATAGATGAAAGGTCACCATGGGGGGGGGGGAGGCACTAGCAGCTATGGGGACTGGGAAAGGCCTCTTGATAACGGTGGTGTTTGAGAGGAATCTTGAAGAAGGAGAGATAAAGATAGAGATCATTCCAGACACAGGGAATGGTCAGTACAAAATCACAGAGACAGAAGATGGTGGCTCATGCAAGAGGACAGCAAGTAGGAGGTGGGTATGCTTGGACTATAGAGTAGAAGGAGGGGAATAATGTGTAAGAAGACTGGAAAGGTCAGTTTGTGTAGAGCCAAATACAAGATCTATATCTGACACAGTGTTGGTCCTAGAGTGAGAGGATCTAAGGTCAAATTCGGCCTCAGACACTTGTTACTAACTTTGTGACTCTGTGTAAGTCTTCACTTAACCCTGTCTGCCTCAGCTTCCTCATATGTCAAATGAGCTGGAGAAGGAAATGGTCAACCACTCCAGTATCTCTGCCAAGAAAAGCCCAAAAGATATGACATAGAGTTGGACAGGACTAATAGACTAAACAACAACTGGAGCTTATTCAGTAGGGAGGGGGCAGCATGCTCATTAGAGCTGTGACTTGGGCAGTTCATTTCAACAGTTTTATGGACAGGAGATTAGAGAAGGGAGAGATTTCAGGCAGTGGGATCAATTGGGAAGTTACCACAGTAATTCAAGCAACAAGTAAATCAGAATGGTTGGTATGTGAGTGGAGAAAAGATTTGTCCAGGAGAGGTTATGGAGAGAAGAATAAATACGACGTAATAATGGATAATAAAATATAACAACTGATTGGAAATGTGAGGTGAGTGCGTGCAGATGAAGTGCAGATGACATCATGGTTGTGAACTTGGGTAACTGGAAGGATAGGGTGGCCCTGACAGTAATAGGGAAGTTTGGAAGTGGGGTCAGGGAGGAGAAGATGATGAATTTCATTTTAAACACGTTGCGTTTGAGGTCAGAGTTTATCTCCATGGAAATGGCCAAGAGGCAGTTCTAAAACAGGCTGGCACTCAAAGAGGCTGGGATTAGAAATCTGGGAGTCACTAATGTGGAAGGAATAGTTCAAGTTGTGAGAACGGATGAAATCACTGAAGGAATGTTCTGTGGCTGACATAGCTACAGGATGCTTAAACGCCCGTAACTAAAACAAGCTGCCAGATGGGGGAATCATATTTCATGGTTACCCTTTACACAAAAACTCAATTTCATAGTAAGATTACAGTCATGATATATATGCTGTGGCATTTAAGTAATGTAGAGAAAACGTGGTAATTGGAATTAAACTTCTGTGCAAAATGCTACTAGAAACATTCTCCCACCTGAAAATGAGAGTAGACCATCAGTATTGGGACATAGGACTTATCCCTAGCCTCAAACCCTTATATATCCAAATTCTTAGCATAAATATAACAATTTGATTTCAGTGGTACGTTGTCATTCAGAATCTCCCATTTCATCACAATGTGAACCAGGATGACAGAGTAGGGAATTTGCTACATGAATTTACAACATGGGCTCAAATGGATACAGTGTGCTTTATAGAAAACGAAGAAGGAAATGTATGCTTTTTTCATGAAGTCATGTAGTTCAGGTCTTGGAAGGGACCTCAGTGGTCACCTAGTCCAATTGCTGGCAAGGTATGTTTCAGCCTCTACTTATCCTTTTCCTGTTATGGGAAGCTCATCATCTACTGAGGCTATCCTTTGCACGTGGAGGGAGGCATCTCTAACTGTTATGAAGTTCTTTCTCATACTCATGAGCCAACACTATATAGCTTCGCTCCAGGCATTTTTAGTGACTTGAAGACAGGGAGTGTTCCCTTTTTGTCTTCCTATCTCCAAACAGCTATCATTGTTCCTGGCAGACAGAAGACACTTAAATTGTTGAATTCAACTTCCTCCTATGGGTTCTAGTTTTTCTTTCTAAAGCCAAGCAGAATAATTCTAATCTTTTTTCCCCCCATAGAACAACTCTTCAAATATTTGACTATAGATACCCTAAAACCATCTCAAATCTCTCTCCTCAATTAAACATTTTCAGTTTTCTCATCGAGGTTAGGAGCAGAAAGAAAGGCAAGAGTGTCAAAGGGAGCTTGGGATTTCTGAAGGAGTGTAGCATCTACCATGACATAGCAACAACCCCAAACATAAAAGTTTGTATTATCTGCAGAAGAGATGATTCCCCACTGCACATAGAACAGATGTTGAAGGAGTCAGCTGTGAGGACAGATTGCAGGCCAAGTTGGAAAGTAATGGGAGGAAGAAGCCAGAGGAATGCCCTATGGGCTGTTCTGGAAAAAAAGAGAAAGAGGAGGGAGGAAGGGAATTCTTAGTAGCAATGGGAAATCAGCAGACTTCTAAAAGACTGCTGACTAGAGGGGATGAAGAGAGAACTAAAGCAAATGAGAAGGACAGAGTATGTATGAGTAGATACGGGGTGGGCGTTGGGGTACAAATGAAGAACAGCTAGAAGGAAGCAACACAGGAAGAGAATAATCAGATTCTGACTTTTGTGCTTTACAATGTCTCAAACTACACCTGAAATGGTGAATTTCATTGAACCACTTCTCCATTGGGGTTTTTAAGAATCATTTTCTTTTGTGCCATGGGTACCTGTCAGTCAAATGAGACCTATCAGCTTTTCTTTTTTTAATCAAAGGCATAAAATAAAATACATAGGATTGCAAAAAAAAAACAATTATATTTAAGGTTATCAAGAGAGCTTAAAAAATAAGTTTGTGGCTCTCACCTGCCCCCAGATGAAGAACACCTGAATATATCCATAATATGGGACTTATATTGTTGTCCTTTCAGTCACATCAACCTCTTAATCCCATTTGAGACTTTCTTGGCAGAGATACTGGAGAAGTTTGCCATTTCCTTCTCCAGCTCATTTTACAGATGAGGAAACTGAGGTAAATAGGGATAAGTGACTTACCCAGGGTTACCTAGCTAGCTAAAAGGTGTCTGAGGCCAGACTTGAACTCAGGAAGATGAGTTTTCTGATTCCAAGACCAATACTCTATCCCCTTTGCCATCTAGCTACCCTATGGAAGCTATACAAAGTGACTGTGGAGACAGGGGAGATGTATAGCAAGATGCACAGCCAAAAACAAGCCATATATTTCTCTGGGCCTTAATTTCTGTGTATTTTCAAAATGTGATCTATCATTGGCCCTGATGATATTAGGATTGGGGCTTTTACTCCATGTGGAAAATATGGCTTCTTCAAAGAGCTGGTGCTAGGGAATTAATTGCCTTTGACTAGAGCTACAGGAAGAATGGATTCCATATCTTTAAAGTTCAATAACCTCACTTGGAGTCTAATGTGCCAGCAGAAAAGTAAAGAAAGTAACTGGGGAAAAAAACTGATAAAAAGTGGTTTTTACATTAAAAGAGGCCAGTGTCTACATTAAGTTCTTATCTTTAAATTTCCTAATAGAATAATTGTAAAAACTCACTTTACATAGTACTTTTAAATGGGCAAAGAGTTTTTTTTAAGCTATTGTCTCATTTGTTTCTTACATCCCTGGGAAGTTGATACTATTATTTTATTCACTTTATGTTGAGGAAACAGGTTCAGAGAAGTTAAGTGATTCTTCTGGAGTCGCAAAGCTAGTAAGTTTCTAAGGAAGAATTTGAATTCAGGTCTTCCTGACTTCAAGTCCAATACTCTATCCATTATACAATCCAGTAGAGAATGATGGCAAGTAATTATTATTATTGTTGTTATTATTAACAATACTTAACATTTATCTAACATTGTGTGCCAAACACTGTACCTCATTGTATCTTAACAACCCTGGGAGGCAAATGTCATTATCTCCATTTTATAGATGAGGAAACTGAGTCAAACACAAGTTAAGTGATTTGCTCAGAGTCACATAGCTCATAATTCTCTGAGTCTGGATTTGAATTCAGGCCTTTCTGACTCTTAAACCCAGTGTTCTTTCCACTATATTGCCTAGAAGAGTCAAGTAGTTAAAATCCATTGCTATATTTCTCCTGCTTCTAACTTTAAAGCAAATAAAAAACTTCAGCTACATAGAAGCAGCCAGAGAAAGTGAAATTATTCAAGGAAATATTTGAGAGTGAGGGTTAAGGAGGAGAGAAAAAGGGAGGAAATATTTCTCTGGTTATCTGATGTTGGTTCTTGCAATTTAATGGCTGGTGACACTTAATTTCCATCTGGAAAGTGAAAGGCTAAGGAAAAATTGACCTTAACTTCCCTGCCTTGAAAGTTCTAACATGATTCCATTTTAATGTTCTCGGCAGGCATTATTTTGGCAACATCTCTGTGGCCTCTTCTCAAAAGGCACAATCTCTTGTACTCAGAGAAGACGGTGTCAAACATGCACATACCCACATTTGTGTACATTCGATTCATTTTCACCTGGAAATTCACATGATCAGAGAATCATTTGCCAGCTAACAGCACAAGAGAGAGACAAAAACATTTTTTTCCAAAAATAGAAAATTGGAATCTTCACTATATTATCTTGTAGAAAAAAGCACCACTCCCCAGCTTTGAAGATAAGAGCCGTCTCTAGCTCTGCCATTTTTACATTTTTACTGGAGAATAACCGAGATCTGTCCAAAGATGCTTTTAGATGCAGAGTGCCTTCTTGCCCTGTAAATCTGTTCTTTATGTTATAAGAGGAAAAGGACAAACTGAAATATATGCACATACATGGAAATATACATAAATAATACATGTGTCTCTATAATGTATATGTATGTATGTGAATACAGATGCACACACATGCACACTCACATACACATGAAGGTATGTGAGTGACTCAGTCCTCTATTACTGACAATAGGAATCAGACACCTAAATTGAGGAGGGGGTAGAGAGACAACTGGGGCTTTGCAGAACTAGGAGCAATGGTTAGAAGGTAGAGAAATAGATTTTGATTTTGACAGACACGTTTTCCGACAATTAGATTTGCCTACAAGTGGGATTCAATGGCTCTTGAGATGGTTCACTTCCACTTACTGGAGGTCTCCAAGTCAAGGTCTGAGTGAGCCCTATTTGTCGGAGATGTTGTCGGGGTGGTTTCCCTTAGCTATGGGTTTGATTGGATGGGCTCTAAAGCCTTTCTTGAAATGCTGAATCATAAAGCTATATCCATATTCAATTACACATATGTATAGATATATGTAAATATATATAGGTGAATATATGCATACAGAATTATTTAATAATCCTATTATGTATTGTATCTCAAACCTCTATATGAAATATTTCCTGTAATAGATAACATTATGTATTATATAATATAACTACATATTATATCATGTATCCTATAATAATATATGATTTACATTTTATATAATACATGATTGCATATAATTTATATATATATAAATATATGTAAATATATGTATATAGAATTAGATAATAATCCTATTATGTATTGTATCTCAATCCTCTAAATCAAATATTTCTTGTAATACATAACATTATGTATTATATAATATTACTATATATTATATCATATATCCTATAATATATGATTATATTTTATATAATACATGATTGCATATGATATAATAATTTATAATGCATTCTATAATCCTATATATACTAATATATATAAAGATATATATATATACACATTCTCATCCACTTAGCTTTTCCTGCATATATGGTAAATTCAACTCTTTTATTTGGTAATGGATCTCTTTCCATTATGGAAACGCTTCTGTTTCACAATGGAGTTCTACAATTGCTCCACTTAGGAATATAATTAAATGGGCAACCTCTGTTTTTATCGTTTTTCTGTGTATCTGCTTGAGCATCTTTGTGCATATATGACAAATATGACATGACAAATAGCACAAATGGACAAGCTTAGTCCAGAATGAGCTGGATTACCTTCAGGAAACTGCAAAACTCTTTTAAGAACATTCAGAGAAACAAAAGCCCCTTTTTAAAAACATTGATTACTGCTGTTGTTGTATGGCTATGAATGTTGAAGTACAAAAATCTCTGAAGAGTTTTTTTAAATGAGTATTACCCAAAGGACAGTGGAGAAGCAGCTGGTAATTATAAGAAAGCTGCAATACAGTGAACAAGGAACTTTTAACATGAACAAATAAAGGTTGTCATCGGGAAATGTTATAGTAGAGAAAGAAGATGGGATAGTCATGTGGCGAAAGCTAGGGCTATCTGAAGGATCATCCAAGAGATCTCCTAGCATCCTTGTGATGTCAGGAAGAAGCAAAGAAGGCTCCCAGAACAATGACTTGACTCTTTGAGGTGAACTTATGGAAAAATATTGATAAAATGGATAAGGATGGCTGATTTGCTAACTGCATCATGGGAGAGAATATCCAAATTGATGAAACCACCAATCCATTTGAGTTGAGTAATTGAGTATATAAGCATAATGTTATTATTTTTAAAATGTTAAATTTAAATACTATTTAACATTTTCATGAATTAAAATTAAAATTAAGTAAATTCCTCTCTAAAAGTTAAAATCCATTTCTTATTCAGTTATTCTGTAAGTATTTAATTGATCATTGAACTCTGTAATAGTGAAAAGGATGACATTCTTTGCCACATATTATGCCACATTAATAGGTTAATTGGTTTATTTTAGTATATTATTTTTAAGAGACTTAATGATTCATTACATATTTGAGGAAGTTGAAATTTATTTTTATTTCACACTACAGCAATCTGAATTAGAACAATTCATAAACTAGAAAGTATCTTTATGTAGTATCTCTTGTCTCATTTACTCTATACAGTTCTTTGTAAGGTAGGCACTACAAAGGTCTGTTTCACAGATGTGAACACTGAAGTTCACAAAGATAAAATTGTTCTCCTAAGGTCATATAACTTGTTAGTTTCAGAGATGGGTATCAAACCCATGACTTTCTGACTCAGTCTAGCACTCTAGCCACTCACCATAGCACTCTGATTTACAGATGATTATTAAAGTTATCGTAGCCTGATTACATTGACCCAAAGTTGATGGGTGTAAAGCAGTGGTTCTCAACCTTTCTAATGCCGTGACCCCACAATAAAGTTCCTCATGTTGACCTCATGACCCCAAACCAAAAAATTATTTTGGTGGCTACTTCAAAACTGTAATTTTGCTACAGTTATGATTCAGAATATAAATACCTGATATGCATTATGTATTCTCATTGCTACAAATCAAACATAATTTAAACTTAGTGATTAATCACAAAAACAATATTTAATTATATTCTGAGAAATATTAATCCAGCAGGAGACAGCCTGAGCACTGGGGTGGGAGGTAAGTCCTGCCTGGGGAGGGAGCCTGCAGATGCTGCCTTCTTCTTCCTGTCGTCTCCCCCCAGCTCAAGTTGAGGCTTCACTTTGCTGGGGTTACTCAGCTCCATTATCCGCTCCAGGAGTTATCTGCTCCAGGACTCATTCTTAACCCTTCCAGAGCCAGCGCCCAGGTGCTCTCTCTGGGTCTCTGTTTGAGTCCGGTCTCCAGGCAACAGGGTAAATCCATTGCCCCTCATAGGGGGAGGGCTGCTGATAAGTAACTAATATTAGTACAATGTGCGGGCAACAGGGTCCCCATTCTTTCCGAGATCTTGCTGTAAAGTAGCGTGATTTCTCAGTGGCTAAAGCCAAAGGAAATATGTATTTTCCGATGGCTGTAGGCAACCCCTGTGTTTTGGTCATTCGACCCCCTACTGGGGTCGCAACCCACAGGTTGAGAACCACTGGTGTAAAGGCTTGGTAGCAAAGGACTCAAAGAAGAATGGTAATAAGATATCTCTTTAGTGGTATCAAATCTCCCACACCATTTTTTAATCATTCTTGCCCTAAACCAACCTATTTTGTGAGGTTATTCCTGGAGCTTTTTAATCATTCCAAGGCTTGAGTCAATGTTCTTATTTTCTCCAGCCATTTCCTCTCCATTTGTCTCATAAAATTTGCAATTCTCAAGGGCTGACTTAGTCCCAAATCCACAAAGCAGTTCTGAGAGCCAATTTGCAGTGCATGTCTGGGTTTTTTGTTTGTTTGTTTGTTTGTTTTTTATCAAAATTGAGTTTGTTGGTCTTTCAATAGCCCATGGATGAGTTCCATAAAGACAATGGGATAACAAGAATGGTTCACTGCTATTAAACAAAGTTCCTAAAGGAACTTAGTCCATTTACTTATCTTTTGTAAAAAACCCATCATTATAGAACCTTTAGAACTAGATAGGGCATTAAAAATCAAATGCTACAACATATTTATTTTACAGATGAAGAAATGGAAATCCAGAGAATTAAGTAAACCTGCCCCGCAGTTACACAGAAAATAGGGACCAGGAACTCTGATACTGCTAACAACTCAAAATTTATTTTTTATCCAATAACTTCTGTTTATCAAAAACAGAAGTCATAATAGAAAATAGATAATAGTCATAGATAATTAATATTTTTAATCTTTAGAAACAATTCACCCATCCAACAGAACCAACTCAATGATTTCTCAAGTTCATTCCAATGCTAGTCTTCTATTATAATTTAATTAATTTAATTGACTTTATATGATTATTTTCTACCATTTTTTCCTTTTCCCTTAGTAAGATCAAATTTTTTTGATGAACAATCCTACACTACTGCATATGCTTGAGTACAGAGCACTGAGTTCTCAGGAGAAATACTTAAACACAACCAGAAAACAAAATATATCCTGGCAGTTAGTTATACATTAATAATTTTTTTAAAAAGATAGATGGGAATGATTGGTGTTTGAGATGGATAAATCTTAACATTTTGTCTAAAGCATAACTCTTAAAAGGATTTTTGGAGCAAATTAGAAAAAATGCAATTGTTAAAATGTTCAAAATGAAAGCATATGTTAGCAGGAATTTTTTCATACTAGATAGAAACATGGCATTTAGAGCTGAAAGGTTATTGGAAGTACTGAGTGAAAATCCTTCCCATCTCTAATATCATTTTGTTGGAAAGGAAATTAAAGCCCAGAGAAACTATTATTTGCCCATGGATTATACAGGTAATAATGAACAAAACCGGGATCTAAACTCAGGTCTTCTGACTCTAAATCTAGTCTTCTTTAGGATCATCTTTTTTTCCCCAGCAATGTTTATCTTTGGTACACAAGAACAGAATCTGAAACAATGTTTTGTTTGTTTATTTAATAAATTCTACTTCTAGGATTAAAATGGGAGTAGCCATGTTACAGAACTATTTTCATACAATGAGAATGGAATGTCAACACAAGCCTTTGGATATACATAAACATGAGTTCAAGTTGAGTTGTTAGCACCTGTGAATATTCACATCCTATTCACAAGCCCTTTTATGATTGTTTGCTTATGGCAAGAGTCACTTCACTCCCTAACCAACTACCCCTTGATCTCCTTTGTCTACTCTTTTAGTTACCTAATCTTCCTTATCAGAGTGTGTCTCTAGTGAAAAGAAGAATATTCCTTCAAACTAAAGAGTGAAGTGATAGCTAAGAAGCATGGTTTCTCCATCATAGGAAGCTGAACATGGGGATTGGCATCATTGCAACAACAACTTTTCTTCCTCTAGTGTCACACTTTCTCATTAGCATTATGGGAAAAAATCCTTAAGACTTCATTTCCCATGAAGTATCGCTAATGTAAAGAAATTCTCAGCTCAACAACAACAATATATATGTATATAAAATGTATTTAGATATTTATATACAAACAAATACATTTTATATATAAACTGTTATATATATTAAATATGTATGTTGGAATGGGAGCTGGAAAAAGTAAGTGGAATGGTACCAATGAGATGTTCATGGTCTTAGAAGTCCTTTAAAAATCCTGAAAATTTGAAAGTTGAGGCAATAGGCTCCTATGGAATTTCATTTTTCCTACAGGCTTTTTAAAACAGGTTTTATTATACATGAAGCAGATAATACTGAACTTTAAGGTGGTTTTTTTTTTCCAACAATGAGAAATAAGTTGGTCTTTCCATGAATTTGCTTAGTGGGGATTAATAGGGAGCCTAAAAGTGATAGACATACTTTTGTGTGATGAGGGGACGGCAAGAATGGCTCTATGAGTCAATTATTTTTCCCTTATTGTCTTATGAAGTTAATTGATGTTACATTCTATTTAAGGCTTGCATGCTCTTTTAGTAGAGAGTGCTACATTTGTAAGAGGCTTGGGGCATAAAATATATACATGATATGGAAAACACCTCACATTAACCATGGGAAAGATAGCAAGGGGATTGAAATCAGAGTAGGGGAAGTCTGCTACAATTAACTTATGATGAAAATTAATCTGACAACCTATATTCTATATGAAAGTTGTGAAGATTCAGGAAGTAGAGGGGTCAAGAAAATTAAGAGATTTTTTATCCACTCTAAAGGATAATTTTCTTTAAAATTTTAAATTATAAAACACTTTTTCAGGATGAAAACTCAAATGTTTAAGACAAGACATTCCTATATTGGAATATATGGCCTTCATTCCCAGAAGTTATTTGTCAAAATTATGTAATTTTTATGTAAAACTCTCCATGGTAGCAGATGACCACAGTTTCCATAATCCCATTACAAGAAAAGAAATTCAGCTCTCAAATGCCAGAGCAAGATCTGTCTGGAGGGGCAGTGTCACCCTCTTTGGAGAAGGAAGACAAATTCCATGATTTGTTGATAGACTTCATCTTCCTCACAAGGAATCTAAAAATTGAGGGTCAGGTTGCAGCCCAACTAACAGGAATTCAAAGGCCTGGCAATAGCATCCATTTACTCCCATGAAAATTAGTAGTCCAGAGTTTACTGCGATGTGTGTTCAAAAGGCTCAGGACAAAAGGGAGCAAGAACAGGTCTAAAAGGTTTGAGTTAAAAGGAAGTCATAACCTGACTCCTCCTGGACATGGGAGCCTTAGAGAATTTTACAATTAACATGGCCCTTTCTTCAAAAACAACACTGTAAGACAGGGAGCAGAAGAAAAAGATAACAGCTGGTAGTGAGTAGTAGGGAAAAGGTGCCTGGAAGAATTTGATCCCACCTAAAATAGGAATTTAAATGCAATAAAGTTATTAATAATAAATATGTTACTATATTAAATATATTTTGTTTGCTCCATTAACCTACTTTTGAGCTGCTCCCCAGTGTAGGGAATCATCTTTTCAATACAAATATTCACCTGGCAATACTTTGTGCTTATAGATATTGGAATACCACAATCTCCAAGAAATTATGCATGATGGTAAGGAATGAAGAGACATATCATGGATGCAGGGAAACTTAATTTTATTTTCACTGATGGACTATACTAAAGGAATATGGCAATGTATACTAAAGAAATTTATGATCAGTAAGGAGATGTTTTAGTCATGTGGCATAAACCGATAGGCAAGCAAATAACTCACTGATACCATTGAAATATCAAATGTCTTAAAGTTAGCATGTTATAGGTAGAACCTGCCTCCTAACTCTCCTGTTTCTGTAAAGGAAGAAAATCATTCATATTTTCAAGCTTTTTTCTTCACTCTCCATCATGCCCATTAATTGCTGTGTCTTATATATATATATATATATATATATATATATATATATAATACTGGATCTGGAGTCAGGGAGGTCTGAGATCAAATATGGTTTCATACTTCCTGTCTGTGTGGCCCTAGACAAGTCACTTAACCTTAGTTTGCTTCAGTTTCCTCAACCATAAAATAAGGCTAATAATAGCATTTATTTCTCAAGGTTATTGAGAGGATTAAATGACATAATAATTATAAAGCACTTAACACAATAATGGGCACTTGATAAATACTTACTCCCTTCTTCCTTTTCCCTTCTTGATCTACTTCCACAATGTCTCATACAGAACCACTCTAGTTCATCACTTTTTGGAAGGACTATTGCAATTGACCTCTAATTATGTTTTCTTCCAGTCTCTCTCATTCTTGACACAGAAGCTACTGATATTTTCTATTCATTTGGTTTCATTTTCTAATCAATATTTTCTATTATTTTTTATGTTTTCAGCCTATGAAAATCTACCATCTCTAATGCCTACTTCCCTCTAATCATTCCCTTCCCACATTGAGAAAGAAAAAAACTAACCCTTGTTATAAACAGGGATAGTCAAGCCAAAGCAATTCTTGAATTGGCCATGTCCAAAAAGAGTGTCTTAATTTGCACTCTGAGTCCATCACCTTTCTCTCAGGATGTGGGTAGCACATAAACTGATATTTTTAAAGCACAGGTCTAATCACATCCTGCTCAAGAAATCTTGGTAACTGCCTATTTCCTCTTGGATGAAATACAAACTCTTCTGTTTGGCATTTAAAGCCTTTCAAAATTGGCCAGCAATCTATCTTTCCAGGATTATTTTATATTATATCTCCCCATCACCACCACAAATTTCCTAGCTCCCCCAGGCACTCTACCTTCCTGTTAAACTGGCCTACTTTATGTTCCCCACAAGTGACATCCAACTTTCAGTTCCTGGAATCAGTAGCTTCTTTCCTCAAGGCTCTCATTCATTCATTTGCCACTTCTTATATAAGACCTTTTTTTGATTCCTCCAGCTGTGAGTGTTCCCAACTTTGTATTTATTTATCTATACATATTTTCCTCCATTAGGATATAAGCTATTTGAGGGCAAACACTTCTAATAACTTATGACAAGGAGACAGAAAACACAACCCCCTCACCCCAAGATTTGGAGTTCTCACATTGAGAAGAGAGAAAACTAGCCCAAGATCAGCCATTGGGAGGACAGAGATTTTTAGGTACAGGTTACAGCAGGAGGCTTTCAAGGATGGGCTTTCAAGGAGAAGAGAGAGGTGGTTGTCAACCCACAACAGATGGAGCAGTAGCTAGAGTGCTATGGTTTATTTATAGACAACGGCAGGCTCAGATCACCCTATCAGGGGAGTTTGGTGGCAGCTCTATGGGGATCACAATGGCACCATTAGTTTATCAGTATTTTTTACACAGAAAAATGATGCCTGTGAATCATATTTCAGTTTTCCAGTTTCCCAGGGATTCTAGAGCAGTGGTTGATTAGATGAGATTACAAATGTATGATCATTGAAGAACCTGAAAAATGTTTAGAAAGTGGGAAAGATCTCGAGTTTAGAGATATAAACAAAAGAGTAATGGGTTGAAAATTGCACAGATAAGCAAGAAAAAAGTCAAGATCAATACAGTGGAAAGTATATGAACTCTATCTAGTACTTGCAGATCTGGGTTGAAATCCTGCCCTGGCAATTAGTTCCTCTGTGATCTTGGATAAGTCATTCAACTTCTGAACCTTAATTGCCTCATCAGTAAAATGAGGGGATTGTATTAGATGGCCTCTAAGATTCCTTTTAATTGCAGTCTATGAATCTTTGAAACAGGAAGTTTCCTTTTTACAATTTTTCATCAATAAACAACTTGACCACTGTCAAGGGAAATGCCCTTAAGGACAAGAGGACCTTTGCTTAAGGCTTTCATTGGTATTCTCTTGATGCATTCAAACTAATAACTCACACTTATATAGTGCTTACTGTGTGCCAAGTGTGTTTCAAAATATCACATTTGGTTCTCACATTAACCCTGGGGTACAGGTGTAATTATTATCCCCATTTTACAGCAAGGAAACTAAAGTGAACAAAGATTTAATGACTTTCCAACAAAGTCAATTCATTTAACTAAAAAGAATAAGATTGTGAATTACAAAAATTCTAGGTAACATCCTTCTATACATTATGAAAATGAGTATAACAGCCAGACACCAGATATGATGGCAAGGATTGCAGAGGTCAGTTTAGTTGGCCCTGCTACAGTGGCAAAGCCAAGACCATAATATATAGTACAGCTTTTCTGACTCAGAGTGGATGCTTTTTCCACTATACCATATCAGTTACACTGTTTATTTTTTCTAATCTTGCTTAAGTATATATGTGTGTGTGTGTGTGTGTGTGTGTGTGTGTGTGTGTGTGTGTGTGTGTGTGTGTATGTCAAGCTATGAAAATGAGAATTTCAAATCATGTCTAACTCCATCTGGACTAATTCCACAAATGGATTAATTGACTGTGTAACACAGTAGAAGCTTTTAAATAAAAACCAAACTAAATCAAACTGGAAATAAAATAATTTATTTTACTATATATAATGTTGATAATTCTCAACTCTATAAAAGTCCTTGTTTGATTCTCATAAACTCTATCTACCTATCCTTCAAGATCTACACATCCTTTGAGATTCTATACAAAGATTATCTCCTGAACAGTGTTTCTAGTCTGAAATATTCCTTCCTTGGCCATTAAGTAGCATTTTGTACCTCTTTTTTTTTTTTTAAACGCTTACCTTCTGTCTTGGAGACAATATTGTGTATTGGGTATTGGCTCCAAGGCAGAAGAGTGGTAAGGGTTAGGCAATGGGGGTTAAGTGACTTGCCCAGGGTCACACAGCTGGGAAGTGTCTGAGGCCAGATTTGAACCTAGGACCTCCCGTCTCTAGGCTTAGCTCTGAATCCACTGAGCTACCCAGCAGCCCCCATTTTGTACCTTTTCTATGCACTTACTTTGTTCTCTTTAATATTTCCTTTATGAACTTACATCTTTATCCCCTTCTATTTGATCTGTTTTTGATATTTTGGAGACTGGATATGCCAACCAGAAAGCTAGGTGATACAATGGATAGTGAATTGGTCTTAAAATCCAGAAGAATTGAGTTCAAATACTGCCTTAGACAACTCACTAGCTGTGTGAATCTGGGCAAGTCACGCAACCCCTTCCTCATCTGTAAAATGGAGATAATATCACCTACTACCTAGGATGAGGTGAAGATTGAGAGGTAATATTTGAAAGTAATTTCTGAGCTCAAGTGATACACCAACCTCAGCCCCTCTGGGAGCAAAGGATATAGGCATGCATCATCATGCCTCTATTGCCCTGTCTTCCGTTGAACTTTAAACTCCATGAAAGAGGGAGGGTATCTAATTTATCTTTATATCTCCCTCAGCACCAAAGATAGTACTCTTCATATGGTAAGTACTTAATAAATATTTGGTGGCTTGAACTGAGTTGGACTCCAAGTCTGGTATTCCATGTGACCACCTAGCTGCCCTTCCCAAATCCAATTTCTTCCTCAGTTTCAGGGCTAGATCATTGTATATGTGCAGCATCAATTTCAAGAGATAAACAATGATGGGCTAATTATTCAACAACATGGAAATTTTGAAAATATGCCATTACACTGTTTTTCTAATGAGAACGGTTAAGATGAGAGGTGGGTTAAGTTTAGACAATCAACAAAATAATAATAACTCAAGTCCTCCTGTGTAATGTTTGTCAACTCTGAAGCAAACTCTGAAAATTTAACAATTGTCTTTTGAACCAGAATACTCTTGTAGGTCCTGTCTCATGAGCATTGTTACAGATTTCGCTGAGAAAACATATATAGTGTTCCAAGATTCAATACAATTATTACAATGCTATCTATCTATGAACAGGAACATTCAGAGAACCTTGCTATCGATAGTCATTTTTTTTTAGACTAGGTAGGACATTTTCTTAACACTAATGGACATCTTAGGCAAATCTTTGCCTTCCTATTTTATACTACACTTGGTGTGAAGACTGAGCAGAATATGAACAAAGTAATCTGAATGTTTCTATCTGCCATCAAGTCACACTCGATTCTCTTTTGTGAAAGAGCAGTACCTTTTTTGAAAGCACCTTTATGCCTGCACTTTTTCCTACCACGTCAAATGTACTATAAAAATAAATGAACAAATAAAAATAATGGACACATTGGGAATCTCGTATTCTCAGCATTACTTAGCAGTGTAACTGTAAAGTTATGGATTGCTATAGAAAATTGTCTGAGAATGTCTATCTGTTCCTTTGTCATGTTTTCAACAAGGGCACCCTTGACGTGTGCACAGAACATTCTCATAAAAATGTATAAAAATAAAAGAGCAGGCAGAAGAGGAGAGCTGTTAATGTTTTCGTGGTAGAGAACCATGGTATTATCCATTCTTTATCTTCCCCTCTTTAAAATATCTTGGAAACAGATCCCTGCATATCTTTATAATTGGATCACCTCTAATAAGCACTTATAAGTTTTTGGCCAGGTTCCACTGCTGATCTCGAAATGATCTTCTTAAGTATCATTATTACTTCCTTTCAAAATATATTGGGCATGATTGACAGAGTCCAAATCTAGTGGTTCTGCTATTCCTCTTCATAAAAATAGACCATGACAGAAATAAATCCTAGCAGATCTGTGCAGCTCTGTATCTTCTTGACATCCCCTTTCCAGTTTGGTTTACAAACGTACTTGGGATGTACTCAATAATTTGGGCCACACACAAGTCTCTCTTCAGGCTTGTTTTCATCAATTGTCTTTTTCAGTTCTTGATTATTAAAAATATGTTCCACCATGTTTTTTCTTTTCTCTATTTTTCTATTCATACCTATGCCCACTTTTGTACACCAACTATTTAAATATTTAAAATTAAATTTTAAACAACATTTAAAATATCTTGTCATGTCCTTAGTGGAAATTCTCTAGTTTCTCATCTTTTATGATAGATGTAAAATAAGCCCCAATTATTTCATGGCAGACTACTTACATTTGTTCATTTTAGATTTAAAGCAAAATTATTAATTGCCTCCTTTTTACCCCATGCAGTTTTTATTCCTGGCTTTTGGGTAAAGAAGCCAGGTTTTTTTTTCCTCTCTGAGAAGCACCTGTGAGCATTTTTCTAATTAGTTGGCACTTCTATATTAATTCCTATTTTATTGATAGCAAATAAAAAACTCATCACTCTAGATATTGTTCTAGTCTTCCAATAATGAGTAAACTCACAAATTGTCAGAGAAAGATTGTAAAAGTATAATTCTGTCTACAAGAAACAATTTAATGGTTGGCATTATTAATTCATAGCATATGTTCTTAATAGTCCCAGAGGTGGTCATTCTTTTGAATAAAAAAATTTTCCCCATCTTAATCATGTCATTAAAATTATTCTCCAAGGTACTTTTAACCAGGATACCCTTTACTATTTGATCATGTCTCTAGCATTGTATGATTTTCATAAGCTAAAATATGGCCATAATTCCCAATCTGCCCTTTGCTACTCTCTCTGGACACTTCTTGACCCCTCTACCTGCTTGGGCGAGTCTAAAACTTCAATCATTGTGCTCGATTAGCAAACACTTTTTTTTACTAGTCTTTTCCTCTTAATTATGTATTTCTAGCCAGAAGCTCGAGAGACTGACTAGACCAGAATGGGATCCACTCGCCCAATTGCCTTTCTCCCCTTTCTTCATGCTCATTTTCTCTTTCTTTCAATGAATTTACTTAGAAGTATTCATCTGCCCAAAGCTTAGAGATACTTTTTGCGCTCTTAATTTATCCTCTATGGGCGCTAAAGGAAGATCACTCACATAACACATGTCTCCCAATAGGACCTATAGAAAGTCTTTTTGCCTATAACTGTGTGACATAAAATATGGCATTTGGGCAGTGGCAGCTAGGTAAATGATGAAGAATCAACTCTCAGAGGGCAGGGGAGGGGGCCGAATGTATCCAGGATACACTTTTTCAGTTCAGTTTGCATTGTGATCACTTCTTCCATAACTTTCTGAAGACCAGCCCCTCAAACTAATAAACCAACCACCGATTTATAGCACCTGAGATTTATAAGGTGTAAATGCTCACCCTGGAACTGGTTAGATCTGGCTCCAGCATGTGCCTGGGGGTGAGGGGTAGGGGCTGCTAGAATAAATTAGGAGATAGTCAGGCTCGTGGATCTTTACAGAATGCAGGTGGTCTTGAGACTGAGCTTCCTACATATTCCAGATAGAGTTTGAGATATAAGGAAGCCCACCCTAGCCAAATAATGTGTTACTATTTTACTGCATAGGTCATCAATCAATCAACAAGCATGTTACACATCTACTATGTGCCAGGCTCTGTCCTAGCCACTAAAGCAGAGAGGGAGGAATAAGCATTTATTGGCTATGTGCCAGGCACTGAGCTAAGTGCCTCACAAATATTAGCTCATTTGATCCATACAACAACCCTACACTATCATTATCCCCATTTAACAGTTGAGGAAACTGAGGTAAAGAAAGATTAAGTGACTTGTCTAGGGTCACACAGCTAGTCTGTGTCTTGGGCCAAATTCAAATTCAGGTCATCCTGACTTTCCAACTCTATCTACTATATCACTTAGCTGCCTTTTATTAACTAGGACTAAACAGACCAAAATAAAACTGTTGCTGCCCCCACGGAACTTATCAACATGTATTTTTAAGTACAGACACATAATATACAAGTGCAGAGTAAACACAAGATGATTTCTGTGGGAGGCACTAGCAGCTGAGGAGACCAGGAAAGCCTTTGGTTTTCAATACAGTAGGAATTCTTAAGGGGTGCACAGTGAATAGAACCTGAGTCTGGAGTCTGCAAGACCCAAGTTCAAATATGACCTCAGGTACTTACTAGCTGTGTGACCCTGGGCAAGTCATTTCACCCTGTTTGCCTCAGTTTCCTCATCTGGAAAATCAGCTGGAAAAGGAAATGGCAAACTACTCCAGTATCTCTGCCAAGAAAGCACCAAATGGAGTCATGAAGAGTCAGACATGCCTGAAATGACTTAACAATAACAAAAAGGATTCTTAAAAGGTGAAGAGATATAGAAAAAGATATAGAATGTAGAAAAGACATTACAGATATAGAAAAGATAGGACTCACAAAGTCACTTTTGAGAAGACTAGAAATAGAATCTGGAATTTCCATGCCTACTCAGCAAAAGATGATGAGCTTTCATACTTTCATCTTGGAAATTTTTTTTCTATTTCATTATTTTTCTCTAATTACTATGTATTGCTCACATTGCCATGAATATAAAACTATCCCAGGATTCACTAGCTGGTGACATTTTTGAACTTGGATAAATGGGATTCTGGGAGAGAAGAGTCAAACAGAATCTTTTAGTTTGTGCCCCTGGAGTTAGCAGGTTTAGAGTTGGTGCTGAATATTGGTTCCAAGGCAGAAGGGCAGTGAGGGCTAGGCAATGGGGGTGTTAAGTGATGTGGCCAAGGTCACACAGCTAGGAAGTATCTGAGGTAGATTTGAACCCAGGACCTTTTCTCTCTAGGATTGTCTTTCAATTCATTGAGCCATCCAACTGCCCCCATTATATTTCTTTATTATTTGGTTTCACCATCTGTCATATGTAGATTTGATTATAGGCATAATCTAAAAATTAAAATAGTACTATATTTTAGAGCTCATTTTATGAAAGAAGAAATGGGGGAAAGAATTTCAAGTGCAGCTTAAGGAAAATGGTTTCACTAATTTAGTGTTTCGGCACCTTTGCCATAGTGCCTTGAATCCAGTAGGCACTTGACTCGGCTGAATTAAAGGAAAGAAAGAAAACATGTTTCCATTCAGATAGGACTTTAGCAAAAATATACATGAAAAACTCCACCAAAATGCACACCACTTGAACATTTCCAAAATAAGAAGAATCTACTGTAAGAGAATCATTTCTCTGATCTTACTAAATACAGCAGCTATAGGTAAAAAGATAAGGAATTATAAAAGAGGGATGCTGGGTAGTTCAGTGAATAATGTGATATATGTAAAACCAAAAAGATCTGAGTTCAAGTCCTGCCTCAGACTCTTACTATCTTTGTGACCCTGAGCAAGTCACTTAACTTGTGCCTACCTCACTTTCTTCTTCTGTAGAATGAACATAATAATAACATGCGCCTCCCAGGGTTATTAAGAGAATAAAAATGAGAATACTTGTAAAGTGCTTCACAAGCCTTAAAGAACTACATAAATGCTAGCTATTATTATCAAGAGGTTTATATCCTTTATTTTAGATGACATTTTTTCAATATTATTGGAAAAGGAAAAGTGTGTCAAGAGATTTCATCCAGTGATTGCAACACAATAATTAAAGTCCTTGGCATTGTCAGACATCTGCAGGAACAGAATTATGACTGTTATTCCATCACAATGAATAAAAAGTAAAATAAAACCATGTGTAGATCACAAACACTGAGAAAGCTCAGTCTCCCAGAAGAAAATGCTATGTCCTTATTAAATATATCCTTAGACACAATGAAATGGCCTCAGTTTTTTGTCTGAATGCCTTTAACACATATTTAAGAAGTAATGTTTTAAGTTATGAAGGCATAACATTCCTGTTAGGGGGAAATTCTTTGTGTGCTGCCATCATCTCTACAAATGGTTTATATGGTCACATTTGAAGGGAATTTGCTTTACTATTTGAGTTTGCAGACACCCCAAACCTTTCTAAATTCAAGATAATCTACACTGGCTAATGAAAGAACATGTCATCTTTGGGATACGATGAGCCAGTGCGACTATTCCGAGGAAAAGACACCTAGCAATAACTGTTTGGAACTTTCTGGTCTAGACACACCTTCTGTTCCGACGCCTTGTGCCATGCTGTTGGCAAGCCTGAGGAGTGGCATTACCACTTTGAACATTTCCCCTAATATCTAAATAGTAAGTTACAGCTTCTTCCTGTGCCTGCTGAGTGCAGCAGTGTGAAAATGTCTTTACAGAATTGAAATCCACTGAGAAAATCCACATCATGAAGGAACTGTACATGCCACCTTGACAGGCTCACTCAGAGGTGGAAAATGAGTCCCAAGCTTTAAAGCTGATAGGCTGCTTAGGTTGTTTTAAGATCCTAAATTTAGAAATATTTAAATATTCTACTCTGCTAACATGTATAAACAAAATACCAACACTGCACTCGGTGCAATTTAGCAAGAAGACAAAGGGGGAGTGTCCACTGAAGTCCTGCAAACTCTCTTCCAAACTCCAGCAGAGGGAACCATCCAAACAAATGTGCACATGACCCATTTTTGGTATTTCATGCCTAGAACCTCTTAACCCTCCCTTAAACAGGTACAGAGGCAAAACTCCTCCAAGGACCCCATTTTCCCTGAGGAGAAGATAACCTGCTGCTCCTGTTAATTCCCAAACTAGTAAAGAGATAGTGAAAAGAAAACACAGAGAGACAGAGAGAAAGAGGAGAGAGAGAGAGAGAGAGAGAGAGAGAGAGAGAGAGAGAGAGAGAGAGAGAGAGAGAGAGAGAGAGAGACAACACAACTTTCTTGTTTAATAGGATTAAAATGTCCTTCTAATCTAGATCCCTCTTCATGTATAACTGCCTAAAACCAGACTTTAACAGTTCATTAACATCTGCTACCCCTAATGAAAGAATACTGTCCTTTGATTTGTTCATGGCAATTTTTAAAAAGAGCAGAGTTAAAACAGAATCAGAGTTTAAAATAAGTTCCTCCCAAACCTGGATTTCATCTGCACTGTACAACAATTTCCTTATATACTACAGCAGAGCAGATTTCGTCTCAACACTTGAAAACGAATGTATTCCAACAAGTCATATTAAAAACAGAAGGAGAAAAAAAAAACAGCGTTAGAGCTACTTGCCTTTTGGCAATTTCTGTGCATTTCCCAGGGTTAGGGCAATATTTCCACAGAGAAGGAGAAAGACCAAGCTGGAGATCATGGTTACAAACCCAAACTCACAGTGTGAGTGATGCTGGTGGGTATCACACAGCCTACTGAAGCTGCATTTAAGTGGACTGCTCTCCCAGTGACAGAGGCTGCAAAAGTTAGGCATGAGCTTACTTCACAGGGGGAGGAGACAGAATGACATCACACCCTTCCACTTGAAAAAAAATTAGGCACAATAGCACAAAAAATTACCAACATCACACTCCCCTCTGGTGTAGAAGTTTCTCCCCTCTGCTTTTATTGCCTCTGTTTCTTGCTGTCTCTCCGGGAAACAAAAGTTGAACTTGTGATCAATTTACTCTAAATCAAGAGGGAGGAAAGATCTGAGATGGTTTTCCAATTTTCACTTACGGGTTTAGATATGCAGAGGATGAGAAGATATAAAGAGAAATGCGAATTTCTGTGGAACAAAAAGCGAAATTCCACTAGTTGGAAAATTGCAGTTCTTAATGTGTGTTGTTAATTGCCCACTAAAGTGTCAGTTCTCCTTTTGGACAGAAAATGGGAGAGAATTTTACTACCTCCCAGGTCCTGAAGAACACAAATGGCTTAAACAGTTATAAGGTCTAGAACTTTAGCATTAGAAAGATGCCTGTCAATTGACACAAGATTTTTAAAAATAAATTTACTATAATTTGCTGTTATCTCTCCTATTTCTGCACATGAATTGTAAATATAAATTATTTCAAGCAGATAAAATCACTTAATTTGAAACACTCTTTTTCATTTAGTATCTCTATTTTCTTTGCCTTGTGGATTAAAGAAAATATACGACTTCGATGGACACAGCTTGGCCCTTTATGGTGTTCTCATATTCCCATCTTTCTCTTTTGGGAAGTGGGGCAGAGGACGAGACATGGGGAGATAAGCACCAGACCCAAGATTTCACAGGGAGGAGAATCACTCATCTGCTGGGGCACTGAAAGATCAATGATTTGCCTATGTTCAAACAACTAGTATGGGGCAGAGTCAGGATATGAACCCAAATCTTCCTGGTTTCAAGGCTACCCTGATGTCCACTTTCCCAAGCTGCTTCTCAGAGAAATTTAAAACCTTTCAAATATTCAGGAGATCGTATCCTTCTATTTATTCCTCAAAAACATCCAGCTATTCTGTAGAAGAATGGCTCACATATTTAAAAACACACACAAGAATAAGATTATATATAATGAGGTGTTAGTGGGAATAAAAAGAATTCTTTAAAAATCCTAACCCCACACTCCAAATAAGAGTTCTACTAATTTGCAGAATCTCCAAAAGCAAGTTTTGAAAGATGCATTACTAGAGTCATTTAAAAGCAGAATGGCCTAAACACTCACAACAGGAATGCTCTGGCACTCACTCTGGAATGGACATGATTATTTAGCAGGTCTTTTTCATCTCAAACTTTTTTTAACTTGATGAACAGGCAGGGCTGTCAGACTTGCAAGTTTGGTCCTTCATCCAGCTGGCCAACTTTACACGGATTCTAAATGCCACTGCCTTCAGGCTCAGATGCTAAAGCCTCCGTGATGCGTTGGAGGTTCTCTGAGACAGCCTAGAATGCAGCTGAAATAGTCACATGAAGTCTGCTTTTAAGAAAACAGGAAGGAGGGAGCATATTAGGAGAAGAAAAAGATATGCAGGAAATTCACTATTCTATTAGTGGGCTAATTAAGGCCAATATTAATAATCATCCCAATTTTTGACTGAATATTCCCTCCCCTGCAGTAGCAAATAGATTATATATTATAATATTATTACATGTAATATAGTATATATTGATTCTATATTTAAAATTAAAATACTATTATACTTATAATATATAATGAATAATGGTGTGAAATTGTGTTGTTTTATTAATCACTGCATATTACTATAATGGTATCTTCTATTTTATTATGTATAATATGTAATTTAATTATAACGATTATATAATATTTACTGCATATATGAGAATTTTATTATTATATATGATATGATAATATATTTATATTATGTATGCATATAGTTTTTACCTAAGCTACTAAAACAGAGAGTAGCTAAGGCAGCTAGTTGCATAGGTGCCACAATGGATAGATGGTGAAGAATTGAGTTCAAATCCTGTGGTAGATGCTAACTGTGTAATTTTGGCCAAGTTGGTTAACTTCTTTAAGCCTCAACGTCCTCTTCTGTAAAATGGGAATAATCACAGCATCTATCTCAAAGAGTGGTTGTAGAATCAAATGAGGTATGAGACAACATATTTAAAGTTGCTTTGTAAACCTTAAAGTACTATGTTAAAACTAATTATTTATTATCATTATTTTTTGTTTATTTCTTTAGCCATACAAAAATAACTTTCACTCTTCCTTAGAAGTGTGGTAAGGGATCTAGATCATTTATATAATTTTAAGATTTTAGCTTTTCAATGAAAAGAGGGTTTTCTGTCAGACAAGAATCCTAACCAAAGAGAATGCACAAGAATCCCATCTTGGGGGAAATTATGGTGGCAAGGATTTTAAAAAATAACTTTGGGACAATGCTGGGTGGCTCAGTGGATTGAGAGCCAAGACCAAATATGGGAGTTCCTAGGTTCAAATCTGTTTTCAGACACTTCCCAGCTGTGTGACCTTGGGCAAGTCACTTAATCCCCATTGTCTAGCCTTTACCTCTCTTCACCTTAGAACCATTGGTACTAAGATAGAAAGTAAGAGTTTTAAAAATAAATAATAACAAAAAATAACTTTGACTTGAATTTTTGTGTTCCCACAGTGAGAAACAATGGGAATTCAACAAGCACTTAAGTGTTTACTATGTCTGTGTAAGACAGGCAGAGTAGAGCGAATAGATTCAGCCTTGGGATCAGTAAAGCTATATTCAGATTATCCCACTACAAGTCAGTGACCTCCTTAGGACCACAGGGAAGTCTCTAAGATCCTTCTAGAAACATGTGACTGATCTGGATTAGGAGAAAGAGTTTCCATACCTGATGCTCTACACGTCAATGAAATTACAGATTTGGATAGAAAATGCACACATAAGAAACTGTGCTGGACACTGGAGAGTGGATAACAAGACATGGATGCTGTTTTCATGAGCTATAAGCTGCTAGGGATGGGGAAGTAGAAAGGAAAGTGAATAGATGACTGAGAAAGCATTTACTAAGCACTTACTATAGGCAGAGTATGAGGGACACAAAGAGAAAAGAACAACCCCCTTTTTCAAGGAGCTCACAATTCTAATGGGAAAGAACTAAGGTTTTAGCTGCCCATCAGGTGGAAAGACTGTGGTCCCTAGGGTACAGTGGCAAATTAAATGATAATGAATTTTCTTTAATGTCATTTCTACTATAATCATAGACATTCTTGAGATAGAACCATTTGACAGTGTCAAGGACTTGAGTGGTGAGAACTTTTTTTTCTGGGTCTTCAGTAATGGAAAATCTGTCTACAAATAAGTATGACATGGCAGGGGTTGGGGTGCCACAGTGGAGAAAGAAAAGGAAGATGGGAGGGAAAAGGAAGAAGAGAAGCCAGGAGAGAGAAAGAGGAGTTCCTCCTTACCATTCAGGTTAGGATTCATAGGATCAAAAATTTAATTATAGGATTCAGATGATCAATGATCCCATGTTAAAATTTCATATGCACATATATATAAGCATACATATACATAGAATGGCTTCTGTTAATCTCTTTGTTAATTTGATGTTGAATAAAATAAGCATTCTCACATCTTTTCCAACTCTGAGGTTTCACTGCTCTACATTATTTTTTTAAAAATAACTTCTCCCTTTTGGTTGTGCTTGTAGAAGAAATGAAATTAATAGAACTTTAGAATGATCCTTTTTTAACTTGTTATTTTTCAATAGTTATATACTAAAGTTTTTTAAATCTTTTCATTTCATTCCATTATTTAAAATGAGATTGGTTTTCATTAAAATTCATAAATTTTCCAAATGTAGGATGACTTGGGTTCAAATCCCAAATCTGACATTTTACAGCTATGACCATGAAATGAAAATGCCTGTTTTATTCAGTCCACAGAGTTGCTGGCGGTTTCAAATAGTATAACATAGGTCAAATGCTTTTTAAATCTTAAAGTTTTATATTAATATTATTGTAGTGTATGATACTTATTAGTAATTGTGTTAATATATAATATATAATATACTATAAATTCTAAAATCTAGTTCACATTTATTGAGCATTCACGGCACAAGCTATTGTGCCAGGAAATAAAAATACTTAATAATATGCAAATACACAATGATGGGGGCAGGTGAGGGCTGTATCACAGTCTATTTTGTTTTACTTCTTAATTTCATATGGGAAACATCAGAGTACTGTGTTTCTAATTTAAAGTTCTTATTGACTTAACATATGAATTACCCCCTATGGATCACATTCACTCTCCATTCAGCATAGTTCTTGCTCTCTGACCATCGTATCCAAGGCACTCTGCCAGGGAGCATGGTATTTCCCTTCCTCCAAAATGATGCTGTCTGGGTTAGGGATGCAATGTGAATATCTCCAAATTCCCTATACTAACCCATTATTTGCTAATCAACTAGGAATTTTGCTAAATTCTTCTTGACTCTATTTGTATTTTTGGACTGCACAAACTCTTGGAGTAACAAGTTCCATATGTTTATTACTCACAACTTAAGTAGAATGGAAAAGTACTTATTAAGCACATACTACAAGCCAAGGACTGTGCTAAGCACTGGGAATTCAAAAAAGAAAACTGACTCAGTCCCTGCTCTCAAAAAGCTCACGTTCTAAATGGAGAAGACATCATATACAGAAGAGTTCGACTGCAGAACAGATAGAAAGGGCTAATGATCTTCAGAAGAAATTGCATCTTAATATACATTAGAATAGTCAATGGTGGACTTGGAAATCTAAGAAGCATCAAATGGTTGGGACTATCTGTGTTTAGCACAGCGCCTGGCAGAGTAGGTGTATATATGTGTATATATACATATATATGTATATATTCTTGTTTCCTCCCTTTCATATATTATGTACCTAAATTGTGTTCTATATAATTTATATAGCTTGAGATCTGGTGCCATTAACCTTGCTTCTTTCCCACTTCTTCCCATCAATTCCATTTGCATTCTTAAATTTTGTCACTCCAGATGGATTTGGCAAATATATTTTCTGGCTCTTTAAGGTAATCCTTTGGTACTTTTCTGGGTATGGCACCAAATTAATTTATGTGATATTGTCATTTATGTCACATTGGCTTGGCCTACGTGTAAGCAATTCACTTTTCTCTGTGTAACTCCTGTCCCAAAGCCCACTAGTATAGGACTCTCTCCTTCTTGGTGGAGATTAATGTCCTGCCCAGCATGATGAGTAGGGCAGAGTTGTTGAGGATGAGATCTCCAGCCTTCTTTAGTCGTCTTTGAGACTGTTCAAGCTTCAAGTCTTCTTTGGGACTTAAAGATCAAGTTATTTGGAGGTGTTTCTGGCTTCCATGATCAAGAGAGAAGTTGGAAGAGGTCAATCTCACTTCAGATTGCTAAAAGAAAAGACTCTCTAAGAACAGGAGATAATCTAGTACTCTCCATCCCATCCCTCTCCCCAGTTTGCTACATTAAAGACTTTAGAGAGTTTGCCCTTGGGTGATATCTAGATCGCTCTTTCTTGGTCAACTGAGTTACTTCACTCCTAAAGGGAGAACTACATCATTCTGTATCATCTAGCATATGCCTTCCTCTATATACCTTCTCTGATATAAATTTTGCTATGATTCAGGTAAGTGGGTTTCTTTTCTATTTACTATGTATGTTCATTGTAGAAATGGTGTTTGGTAGGAAAGAAATCAAATCTTGGATATAGACTTTGAGGTACCCCCATCGTTCCAATAATGAAACAATGTGAATAGAAGTTACATCATATCCCCTGGACTAATAATATTTAAGGGAGCAAGTAGATATGATTCTAACCTAACCTCTCTCGGAGGAGAGAAGAGTGATCTCTAGGAGTAACTTCCTGCTTTTCTCCTAATAGGAGTAAAAGTCTCCCTTGGAAGAGAGCAAGAAGATATCTCTTTAGTCTTTCTTGGAGCCAAACAAAGACAACTTTTGTCACACATGACCCTCTCTATACATAGAGCTTTGTTGAGTCTAATTATCTAGTAGTATTCACATTCTAATGAGGAAGGAAAAATCTAGTGTCTCTTCCATGTTTTCAAAGGGTATTGAAGGAGTTAAAAGAGAAAAACAGGGGTCCTGAGGAGGAGGAACGTTTGGTTCCGTTCCATGGCTTTTAAGGGGCAAACGAAAAAAAGAATTTTAAAGGAATACACTAATGTAGAAAGAAGGGACAAGACAAGTGAAACTTTCTATTTCTTATCATTGGTGTACATGAAAAAAATATACAAACATGGGGAAAACCCGGAGTATGAGAAGCATCAGATAGAGCAAGAGTTTCATGTAAAGATCTACCAAACTGCACAAAGAGCCAAGGAGAGACTAGAGTGGTCAGGTCTAGGGAGGGTATCACCACATGAAAAACAAACTTACCAAAGGGGAGGATTAATAGAGGGGAGGAGAAAAAATCTAGAATCTAGAGAGTGCTTTAGGTTGTCTTTTAGACATTTGGGGGATAGCTGAACAAGTTGCAACATATGAATGTGATAAAATATTACTGCTCTGTAAGAAACGACAGAAGACACAGTTTCAGAGAAAACCCAGTAGTATGAACTGATTCAGAATGAAGCAAGTGGAATGAAAAGAACAATTTATGACAATAACATTTTAAAGAAAACAACTTTAAAAGTCTTCCAAATTCTGATTAATCCTATGTCCTATCCTATAGGACCTATAATGAAGCATATTACTTATATACTGACAGAGAGCTCATGGACACAAATACACAGAGGGGCATTTTTGAACATGGTACAGCACAATCAGTGCTTCACTTCTTTTATTGATTACAATGTACATGTTTTTTTTTTCTTTCTCTTGGTTTTAATTAGGGAAAGGGAAAAGGAATAGTAATGCTCCCCCCAAAAAAGGGGGCTATTCATACACAAATGAGACCAGATTTGGTAGGAAAGAAATCAAGTCTTAGATATAGGCTTTGAGGTACCCCCATAATTCCAATAATGAGACAAAGTGAACAGAAGTTACATCATATCCCCTGGACTAACAATATTTAAGGGAGCAGGTAGATATGATTCTAACCTCTCTCTGAGGAGAGAAGAGTGGAAGTTTGGAAGGAAGGACAAACTAGCAGGACAGTTTTAAAAGTAATGGGGAAATTGTGTGCTTTTGAAAAAGTAACAGTGACAACTGGAAATTCAATTTTCATAGAGAATCTTCTTTTCATGTTTGGTGTATATGGAAATGTTCTTTCTTTTTAGTGTTTAAGTTAAGAATATGATGTATATTAAAAGAATTCAAGATGCCACAGTGTATATTGTTTGCTGAATAGAAAATAACTTGATGTAGTAGAGCAAAAAGCTCCCTTAAAGACTCTTACCTTCAATAAAGTATTATCCATGAATATATCAAAATTCCTTGAGATATGTAACAACAGAGATAACTTTTTCTGATTATCCTCTGACAATAACAATTGAGGAATAACACAGAAAGATATTTGCTAAAAATGTTTGCCTCTGTCATGAAGGCTGTTCAATAAAAGGTCGGGATCCAAGAGGAATTTCCTATTGAAGAGGATGATGATGGTGATGTCCTAGAGATCTGGGAGATGACGTTGTACAGATTCTCTTAAACCCTAGAACACTGCAGAGCTTCCTTGACATGGAGATAGAGGGCAGCTCCATGATGTTATTGCTCAGGTGAGGAAACTCTATTGTTTAGCACATGCCTGGCACCTAGTAGGTACTTAATAATTGTTTATTGATTGATTGACTTTTACTAAGGTGGATTTTAGCTGGAATTTGAAGGAAGTCAGGGAAATCAGGAGATTCAAGTAAGGAGGGAAAACATTCCAGGCATGATGGCCAGCCAGTGAAAATGCAAGAGTCAGAAGATTCACTGCCTTGTATGAGGAACTACAAGGAGGCCAGTCAGTGATTTTGTCCTGGAGGTAAAGGAGTCACTGACATTTATAGAAGAGCAGAGTGACATAGTCAGACCTACTCTTTAGGAAAATTACTTTGATAGCTGAGCAGATGATGAGCTGGAGTGAAGAAAACCTTGAGACAGAACAGAAATCCACTGCAATAGTTCAGGAGTGAGGTGTTGATGGCCTAAACCTGGGTGGTAGCAGGACCATAACAGATAAAGGCACATATATGGCAGATGTTGTAGGATTTAAACCTCAATGGGTTTTCTTGACTCTTAGGCCAGTGTTCTATCTACTACACTAAAGTCTGACCTAACTACCTACTCAAAAAACAAAAAAACAAAAACAAGAAAGATGACTATTTTCTGGATTGCTATAAAGACAGATGAATGGATAAGTACACATATCTTGGACAGACACCAAAAATGGACATTGAACTGGCACAGAATAGAGCATGACTAGGATAGAGGGCTGAATTTCCTTTGGGGAAATTTTGAAGTTCCTTTAATGAGCCTTAGTTTTTCCCTAAGTAATAGACTCATCTCTTAAACACAAATATTACTCTTGTGATGGTATGAGTATTCCTGTAGGTCACAGACAGTCAAATTCTCAAAAAGTAGAATTTGGACCATTCAAAGGTACAATTGTGAGACATATACATGGTGGTCATGAGCAGATTTTAACCCTCTTCAGGTAATAGAAGTGATTTGCAAAATATTTTTGATGAGAGTGATAGATGAGATTGAGCAATATTTTCTCATAAAATAGTTTTTAAAATTATGGAGGAAATAAATCTGCTAAAGCTATCAGACTAAACTAAGCCAGAACATCCCAAGAACACGTCGATTAAACTGGAAAGAAGACAACAAATAAAAATGAAATGGAACATATTTATGGGGTTTCTATAGCAGTCTATTTTCATTATTGATTGAATCATAACTATGGTGGTTCCAACTTCTAGGCACCTGATGTGCTAAACGTGAGGAACTGGAAGTTATATTTAATAGAATGAGGTTGGGGAGAGTGGCCAGACTAAATACAGCCAGATGATCATGCTGGAGGGAACATAGTTTTAAAGGAAGTTAAGGAAATATTTTCAAGATATATTAAAGTAGGAAGGATTCCATAATACTGGAAAATTCAAGCTATATTATTATTAAGAATTATGGCTAAGAAGACATTAGCTATTGCCATGAAATATACCTACCTTTCTCTATAAAGTCTTTAAGAGAATAAATAGTCTTTGCACATAACAGGAGTTTCCTGGATAAAAGAATGAGAAAGAAACAAGCAAATTTTAACAAAACTCTGAAGCAAACCATATTTTCATTTCTAAATAATTGAAAGAGAGCTATGCAAAATACAAAGTCCTGATGTTTACTGTTAGGTGATTACAGGAATCAAACTTAAAGCCTCTCCTTTTAACAATGTTTCTCCCATGCCTATATTAAAATCAGACAAGATTCTTTGAAAAATGTAACCACAGGGACAGCTGGGTAAATCACCTAACTTTCATGCCTACTCGTTACTACTCTTCTCCCTTGGAACCAATACTTAGTATCTATTCTAAGACAGAAGGTAAGGATTTTAAAAAAGAAAAGAAAAATGTAACCACAGAGATAACCGTTCAATGATCTTATATTAAGTAAGACATAAACAAGGACAAATAAAGTTCCCACAGTTTCTTACCATGTTTTAGATGAAGTCATGGCAAAGTTCAAATCGAAAAGGGATTCTAAGGCATACTGATTGCATCAAATACAAGGCTTCATTATTCAAAAGGGATGAACCTAGCAATTGACAGGGAAAGAGGTCGCAAGTTATTGAATGGCTAACCTATTAGGTTTGTCCATCAATATATCTATTTTAGACAGATACTGAAGGTGGACAAAAATCTTGACCTAGAATTAAATGGAAGGAAAAAAGCTGACTTGAGGAGTTCTGAGAAATTGTTCATTGTTTTCAGTAATACAGTGCCATAAACAGGTACTCTGTCACAAAGTATATCTTCTAAGCATCAGCATTCTCCTTTTAAAGATATGTGGCTATGAATCATAGAACACTATCATCACCAAATATAATCTACAGATACCCCAAATGGTAATAGAAAAATAAACAATGAATATAAGTAGGCTATATCATATTACCAATCATGATTTACAGATAAGAAAAGGCATAAAAGGCAACATCTTGGATATGTATAACCAGAAAAGGCAGAAGGTGGGTCATATATCAAAGATTAGGTATATCAGATGACCAACTAGATGTTATGCTGGTATCAACAAAATACTAAAACACCTAAAGAAAGATATAAAAGGTAAATCTTCTATTAAGAAAGGCCTTGGGAAAGAACTGAATTGATTAAAAGGCATGGAGATGTTTTAAATTTGAACTGGGGAAGGGTGTACTCATATCATTGAAATAAGAGACCCATCAAAATACAAGTGCACATAGTACATTTGGAAGAATTTTTTTTAATCCTTACCTTTCATCTTAGAATCAATACTAAGTATTGGTTCCAACGAGTAAGTGATGGGTAATTGGTCACAAGGCTAGGAAGTATCTGTGGTCAGTTCTGAACCTGGGACCTCCCATCTCCAGCCCTGGCTCTCTCTCCACTAAACCACCTCACTGCCCCAATCAGAATTGTTCATTCAACTGAAATAATTTGTTTCATCTTTTCTATCACAGAACCTGGGTTCCTAAAGACAACAATATTTTTGGCATGGCTAGATTTTTTTTATTTCAATTCATGTTTCTGATGAACTTTGGGCTAATTAGGTGACCAATGGTCAGGTCATGTGATATATATGTTCTTGGATATTAGAATAACTTCAGGCATCTCTTATGGATATAATAGTTTGTTACTAAGGTGTATCTAAGGATCTGGGAGGAAAAAAGCCTGGAGAAGTCAGGTCAGTCTTGAGGATAAGAATCCCTAAAAAGGATAAGCATTTCTCTCCCCAAGTTATTCTAGGGTTTATATTTTATTTCAATGACCCTTCAAAGATTCTACTAAATCAGACTCATTTCTTTATTGAGTCTTTGCAGTCAACTATGTCCACCTGATAAAAACAAGTACCTATCCCACCCTTAAGGCAAACTCACTATCCTAGCTATGGGTTTCCTCAAGTCTTATGTTCCTATCAATCAGTTTTCATTGAGTCAGAGTCAGTCTTCATTGTCCTAGACCAACAGTACTACCTGAAATAATGGGCAGATACTGAAGGTGGTCTCTTTCAACTTGTCTGGGTCATAATCTGAGGTATAAGAAAAGGATGCTAAACCCTCAGAGTTGTTTCACCTAAGCTTGTTCTACCTAGAAAAGTATTTATAAGACCACATCCATTAAAACCCATTCAAAAATACTCTCTTCATCATATTTTCCTGAAAAAAAGGTAAATTCCCTAAATTTGCATGAATTAAAAAAAAGAAATCTGATTAATTCATGTAAAAAGTGCAACATAGAAAGATGAGCTAAAGAGCAAGAAGAATGCAATAAAGACTTTACCAGAGGAGTTATCACAATCTCTCACTCGTGTGAAACCAGCTGTCAAGACCCAGATTTCTATAACAGTAATCCTTGACTTGTAAAATCCCAAATACCAATGCTTCCAACACTGGTGATCAGAGGGAGCATATTAAATCAGATCAGTTAGAGAATGCCAGTCACACAAAGTGATTCTGGCAGCACTTTGAGCTTGTCCAGACCTGACTAGCATTTCTCAGTCCAAACATCTTGATCATTAATTAGTACTGTGGGTGAGCTGTGGCTACAAAGCTTGTCTGAAGAGAGTCCAACAACTCATGAGCCAGAACAAGACTGGAGATGCCAACAAATCTGTATGCCAAAATGTCAACCCCTTATAGATTCACAGACTCTTGGAACTGAAAACAAACTCAAAGGTCATCTAATCCAATCCCTTTACAATATCCTTGACACGTGGTGATCCACAAATGAATCCAGTTATTGCTTGAAGATCCTTAAGAATGACAAACCAATCATCTGTATTGGTTTGAAGACATCCAGTGATGAGGATCTCATTTTTCCTTGTTGCAATCTATTCCAATTTAGACAGTTATAATAATTAGGAAATGTTCTCTTATATTAAACTGAAATACATCTCCCTGTACCCTACATCTGCTGAATGAATGTAAGAATAAAGTATTTCTTAAATACTATGTGTAAAGAACTACATTAAGCACTGGGGGGGTGTACAAATAGAAAAATAAAACTCCCTGATCTCAGAAAGTCCAAATTCTAAAAGTGACACAACACCTTTTTTTGGTTACAAGCCAGATGGAAAGGTCCCAATAGTCCTTTAGGTACAACAGCAAAGCAAATGGTTATGTCTTTTATTTCATGTCATTTTCACTGGTAAAGCCATCAGTTTCTGCTCTTGAACCATTCACAGTGCCAAGGACCTTGGTGATAAGATCATTTGGTACTGAGTCTTCAGTAGCTATGACTGTAATCCCAGTATGAACAGTTGCTACGTTGCATTTCTACAGGAGTTTTTTTTCCAGGATGTTGGCTGAGGGAAGTGGGTTGGAAGCATTGCTAATTTCCAGGCTTTGCATTTAGATATAGAGGGAGACAGTGGGCAAGGTGGTGATAGTAGTGGTAGTTTAACTTGCTTGATACATGCTACCTCTCTCTTTCAGGGTGCTTTGTTGCTTCAGCTAGGCTGGCTTGTCTATTCTATGGAAGGGAAAGGAGTGAGATAGCAACTGATGGGTAATTGGTAGGCATAGATGAACCCTTCTCCATATAAGTTACTTCCACAGATGAAGACTATGAGGATTGGGCTGAATACAGGATAGGAAGTCCACACGTCAGGGGAAGGGGGCGCTGCCTTTCTTGGGTTTATCTACCCAGTGAGAGCAGATGGTCATGAGTTGCAGTTACTCATGGTGATAAGGAAAGTAGACCCTCTCAAAATATTTTCTCCTCCTCTAAGATGGCTGTTGGGACAAAGCCAGAGCAGTCTGGTGGCTTTAGGGTCACTGTTCTTCCCAGGGCTAATTCTCTGGCCCCACTAGGGCATGGTACAGTATGACGTTTCCCTTCCTTTCTTGATAAGCTTTTAATTAATCTTCATATGATATGCTTTCAAAGCCTCTTACCACTCTTGTTACAGTATGTTTTGATGAACATAGTCCCCAGTGAAATGACAAATCCTTAAAGTATTGAACATAAAGTACTATGCTCAAGGCACTGTCCTAGGTACTGAAGATACAAAGCTATGTCTGTACACAGATATGTCACATATATGTGTATCTGTATGTATTCATGTTTTATCTCCTACCCTCCCACTAAAGAGATTACAAATTCTTTGTGGTCAGGAATACTTATCTAAAATTTGTACTGTTTACCCTGAACAATGCATAAAGTAGGAACTGTTAAAGGAATGAAGTATAAGGTCCCCGCACTGAAGCAGAATTAATAGGGGAAGATAAAACATGTGCATGAAATCAGAGTTGGTAGAGGCCTCAGAAGTTTTTTATTCCAATTTTTACCTTAATAACAGTCTCCTCTACCATACCAAAAAGTGAATCCAGACTTTGTTTGAAGACCTCCAGTGAGAGAGACCCCAATGCCATTCTACTCCTGGAGAATTCTAATTATTAGGAAGTATATCCTTCTACCAAACCTAAGTTTGTATTCTTATAACTTTCACCCATTGCTCCTAGTTCAGTCCACTGACACCACACAAAAAGAGTATTATCTCTTTTACAGAATCTTTCATATATTTGAAAACTCACCATTTATCAATCTAAGTCCTCGTTTTTTCCAGGTTAAACACCCCCAGTTCAATTTAATTTAATTAAACAAGTCCCTTCTGTGTCAGGTTCCTTCAACCAAGCTTAACATGTCATGATTTCATTATTTGCATCACCCTCCCCTAGGGTTATATTCCATGCTGTCAATAATTTTCATGAAATATAGTGCTCAGAAAAGGAGACAGTACTCCAGGTGAGGTCCAATCCAGACAATATAAATAAGACTATTGCCTTCCTTTGTTCTTTTGAAGAGGATAGAATCCACAGGAATGGGACATTGCATATAATACCAGAATTTTTCCATGTGTTGACCAGTTTTATGGTATTTTGTTTGCTTTTTCCCTAAAATTCTTTACTATAAGTATAAGAGAACGTATCCCAAAGAGATGACTCTCTAGAAGGAAGGAGGAAGAATATGAGGAGAAACATACATAACATAAAAACCAATTATATCAATAAAAATCTATTTTTTAAAGAGTACTAGTTTGGGAATTGAAAGGCATTAGTTCAAAATCCTGCTTGGCTACCTCTGGTAGCAGCTATGTCATGGGTAACATTGGGCATATTCTTTAATCTCTCTAATGTCAAATGCTTGGTCTGTAAAATGTGTACTAAACTAGATTACATCTAAGGTTCCACCCATTTTCAATTCTATAGTTGAACTATTTACCTTGTTGTTGTGAGGATAATGTTTTCTATAAAGTGTAATTCACTGAGTCTATATGTTACCTTACACAATAAGCCCTAGCTTCTTATTTAGCTACATCTTCTCTAATACCATAACTGCTCAGTTGACATTTTAGAACCCAGATATAAGGACTTACAATTTTCTATATTAAATGGCATTATATTATATTTATCCCAGTTTATCCCTTCAGCAAAGGTACAGGTATTCAATAGTTCCTGAGTTCCAACTATACTATTGTTTAATCATTTCAATCATATCTGACTCTTTGTGGCTGCTTTGCCATTTCCTTTTCCAGCTCATTTTATGTATGAGGAACTGAGGCAAATAAGGTTAAATGACTTGACTATAGTCACATTCATAAGTGTCTGAGGCCAGATTTGACCTCAGGTTCTCCTGATTCCAGGGTCTACATTCTATCCACTGCTCCACCTATCTATTGTAGTGAATAGTCCCAACTATAGCAATAATTATTTTCCTCATTGGGGTTTTTATTACCCAAGAGTGGAATGAGAATAAGTTATGAGAAATAGGAAGGTCAAACAGTCTTAGGGTACTCTAAACCACAAGAGATTAGGGAATAGAATGGTGGGGTGGATTTTGACCAAAATGGATTGGTTGGAAGCACAGGAGATAAACTTAATCCCCCTCAAAATTGTACTCAAATCTGTCCCTGTATACAACTATTCAGATAACATATACCACAGATCAAATCAAGAATTCTAAATTTCAATATGGCTTCAAAACTTTACATTGAAGTTGTAATACTTCAGTTGAAGAAATGATCATTCCAGAAGATATAATGCATTTACTAAAGTTTTAGTAGAGAACATGCCAAACCCACACTGTCTGACAAGGTTGCACTTGGAGACCAGGGTTGCAAAGCAACCCCCTGGAAAGATACAGATGCCCCCTTAGCCCCCCTCTGTATGACTTCTCCCACTAACATCCTTTGCTGTTGGAATTGCTATGATTATCATTCTCTCCCTAGCTGCAGGAAAAATATGAGAGAAAAAATACTTGTAAGATTAATCCCATTTTAATCCCCCCAGAATATCACCAAAAGGTCATACTTACAGAATTAAACCTAAAAGATTCCCATGTATCCACTTAGGTAGACTATTCCCTCCCTTTTTTCTTCCTAGGATTAAATCTCCAGGTTCTTCACCCCATTACAAACCAGGGATTGCAGGCACATCAATCACCCCTAACATCACACTCCACCAACTTGTTTTGTTTACTGAAGCCCAGCAACATCGATAAGTAACATAGAAAAATGAAACCTGGAAATTAGGAAAATCCCTAAATCTGGATTGTGTTAAAATTACCCTTTAACCCTGCACCTAGCAGCGAATGCTTTTGTTACCTATATCCTAAGTAATTCTGATTCATTATGTAAGTTGATTAAAAGCAACAATGATATTCTTAACAAGCCCAAGTATTTCACAGGTTAATGGGACTGACCCCAGCCTGTGACAAAGAAACATTTATCTCTAGCAAGTATTGCTTTATTGTAGCAAGTTGGTATGCAAAATGATCATAAAATGTTAATTAAACAATTTGTTAAAAGTTAATGTGTGACATATCCAATTATCTGCAAAAAATCATGTATGTTGAAAAATGAGACTTTGTGCCAAGAAAAAACGTAACCACTACATATAAAAATAAAGATGACTCTGTGCCAAGTGGAGCAGCTTCTTGCCATGCCTGTGCAACAGGTCTGAAACACCCAAGCTGTCTCCCACTCCTCATTTGCCTAAGTCATCACACCTAGCTGGGAGCAACCCCCAAATTTGCAGACTGCTGGTCAGCTCTCGAAAAGAACAGTCATGCCTTTTCTCCTGAAAGCAGGAAAATAGAGCTGTCTTTAACTGCTTATGATTGGACAGCACATGGTTCTTTACCCATAATGTATCTTGGAATAAACTAGAGATATATATTTTGGCTCTGAATTCTAGATGAAACAGAAAATGCCAGAATATACTGGCCTCTTTCATGAGGGTACTTCAGTGCTTGGTAGGAAAATCTTTTGGAAAAGATGTGTGGATTAACAGGTGCAGGAGTTAATATGTGCATTCTCCCTACATGACTTCTTGGCAAGATCATGATACTTCTCTCTCTGGAGGATATGGGGAAACCTTTCAGCAGGCCGGATCACAGAAAACATGGTTAACATTAGTCAGAAGGAATAAGGGGGTACTGAGTCACATAAAGAAAGGCAAATCCCAGGACTGTCGATTTATAGCTGGAAGAGATCTTAGAGGCCAAGTTAGTCCAAATACCTCATTTTAAAAATAAAGATACTAAGCCCAGAGGAGTTAAATGAATTGCTTGAGTGCTGGTTGTGTTTTTCCTCTGAAGATATATTGGTTGGCTTTTTGCATTTTGTGTGATTGGGTGTTTTATACATTGGTTGTTTTGTGCTGGGGGAAGAGAGCAAAATGTCATTTTGCTCAATCTCTTATAAAATAAGTGTATTGAACTAGGTGATTTTCAAGATTTAAATTTCTATTATAGATATGAATTGATTCTATGATTTCTCTGGTATAGGAACTCCCAGTAAGGAAAATCCCTATACCAAAGCAGAATTGTGTCTACTCTGCTACTTAAACTCTTGGGAAATTGCCTTGAGACACTAAAATGTTAAGTGACTACTCCTAATTCCCATAGTATATGTATGTGTCAGATGCAGAACTTGTACAAAACTTTAGAATGAGGACAACTTTCCATCCACTACATAAGCAGTTAGGTAGCTCATTGAATAAAGTGCTGGACCAGGATTTAGGAAGACAGGATTTCAAATCCAGCCTCAGACAGTGATAAACTATTTGACCTCATAGTAAGTCATTTAACCTGTTTGCCTCAATTTTCTTGACTGTAAAATGGGAATGTTAAAACTATATACTGGTCCTCCTAACCACTACCCCCTTTATAGTTAGTATAGTAAGTTTATAAGTAGCCTATGCAAAGTAATAATAATATGATGACAGGAATTTAAACATTAAAGACTGTCCCATAGGTCAAAGAAGCATAATAGTTGCTTGCCCAGATTGTATAATCTGGTGACTAAAAATCACATCCTGAGACAATGTGCTAAATCAAAGGAAGCCAGCTAGGTTGGTTGTTTGAGTCTTTTGGTCTTACTAACTGTGGTGATTTATAAGCCTCAGATAAGCTCCAGACATCCACTGTAAGACCAGCAGAACATCAAATGCTGCTGATAACTTTGAGGTGATGAAGATGTATTAAAGAAATAACCACCCAGTGGCACAGATAGGACTTATTCTGTCCTCCACAAAAATGAGGCCCCCAAACTTCTGGTCCTCAACCACTCTTCCATCTCCTAGGGGTCCAAGCTACTAAGTGTTCCCAATTCTAATCTATGGTTACATGACTTCCCACCCATGACCTTTCTCATTCTCTTCCCCACTGCCTGCCCTCCTCCATCACTCCATCCTCTTGCCCATGCCATCTGCCTCTCTGCATACCTCCCCCGTATTACTTCTCTCTATACTCTCTGTACCATTTCCTCCTATACCCTCTGAGTCTTATTAAAATGTGACTGAAGCATTACTCCTTGATTCCATCATAGTTTTTCCTGGAGATTACCCAAAGAACCAGGTGAGCCTACTCCCATTTAGTAGTTCCATAAAATAATTAGTAACTCAATAGGGATAATAATGCCTCCTACCCATGGTAGCTGTGAGAATCAAATGAAAAAAGCAGTTAGCACAGTTTCTGGCACTTTGGCAATGCTTAATAAATTCTTATTTCCTTCCTTACTTCACTGTGCTAAATTGCCCCTGTGATAAATGCACTTTTGTTCAGAATTTTGGTCAAAATCCTCCCTTACATTTAACAAGCTCTAGCAAAATACCTTCTAATAGTTGACTAGCTCCTACTTGCTTAAAAGTCTGGCACGCCCAAACCAGCAGCATTAGGAGTTACAGCATCTCTGTGCCTCTGTGAAACTTATAGGACAACAGGATTGTTTAGGATATTCAGGATTTCCCCTCAAGGTAGAGTTTAAGCTGCTTAAGAGCAGAGATGATTTCATTTTTGATTGATAGTAGGGCCTAATCAAAATCCAATGGAGATTATAGGTCCTTAATCAATGTTGTTCAATTGGATCCCCTAAACCCAGGATCATGGACGTTAACTGTTCCTGCACAAAACAGAGCAGTAGAGTTCTTAAAAGCACTTTTGTAGGATTCCATTTAGTTTTACCAGAATTGCTGAATTTGGTCCAACGAGTTACATTAACATCAAACTATGAAGCAGATGGGGTTAAAGGGGGTTGGTTTTATTGGTTTTTGTTTTTTGGTAGCAATTCCCTTTTTTTTTCAGAGGGCAGTACAGTCCTTCTATGCTCAGGAGAACCTAAGCAGCATGCTTAGTCAGTCAACTAAATATACATGAAACCAAACCCATAGAATTAAGACCAAATCATTGCCTACATAAGTCCAAGCTATGTAGTGTTCCCCTATTCTAAAGAGCTGACAGTTGCCACAGGCAAGGTTTTAACTGAAAAAGATCTGGGGCCAGGCCACTACAAAAACTCTTCCTTTTGCCCTTATTGAAAGCAAGGTTACTTTAAAGTAACCTATGCCAAAAGAGAATAATTGATTTTTTTAAACCACAAATTAATAACTATTATAGAAATAACTTGAATTTGTAGCTATTTAAGTTTTACAAGTGCTTTACATATATTATCTCACTCCATCCTCATAATTCAGTGAATTCATTATTATTATTATTATCTGTATTTTACAGATGAGGAAACTGAGGCAACAGAGATTAAGTGACTTATCCAGGAACATACATATAACTAGAAAGTGTCACAGGATGGATTTTAATTAAAGTCTTTCTGGTTCCATGCTGGTCAGTCTGTCTACTGCCCTATCTGGTTGTTAGCTATTAGCATCTGTTTCTGTCCTCCTTGCTTCTCATGAGAGTTATGTCTCACTTGTTCCAGGGAGACTTTTTTTTATTATAAGCAAATAATACTGTTGTTCATAAAGTTTGTTTATTCTCAGTTTGGTAATCATGGTAAGAGGAGCTATAGACAGGGTCCATTGAATATACAAAGAAACCTTTGTTTTATGTTGCTTGTGGACTAGAAATATTTCTGTTTAATAATAAGGGACCCTCTCTGCTAGCTAGAGTGAGCCTCATGACATGAGTCTACCTTTCTCATTTCCTCCCCCAAAAGGTCACATTTAAGAAAAATAACAACAGACTCTAAGGATATTCTTTTTTTTCATTTTTATTTAGTTATATTAAAATTCCTAGGTGCCTCTCACCCTCCTTCCTCTTCCCAAACTGAAGAAGGAATTATTTAATAAAAAGATACATGCATATGTAAAACTAGCTTTCCCTTGTTTCTATTTATCAGTTCTTTCTCTGGAGATGGATATTCACAAGTCATTCTTCAAATAATATTGCTGTAGCTATATATAATGTTCTCTTGGTTCTATTTATTTCACTTCATAATTTCACGTAGGTCTTTCCTTTTTTAAAAAAAAATTAGACTGCTTGCCAATTCTTATTGGAAGAGTAGTATTCTATCTCAATCATCTGCCACAATTTGTTTAGCCATTCCCCAATTGATGGGCAGCCCCTCAATTTCCAGTTCTCTGCCATCACAAAGAGAGTAGCAGTTCCAGGGGTATTCTTGCATGAGAAACTCCTACAGCTAAAGGTTCCCTTGGGACACGGCTCTTGAATATGTAAATCTTAGGATAGTAGTTCCACAACTTTTAAAGTATAAGGATTCCTTTTTAATACCCCCAAATGCCATGGACCTCCACATAATAGGACTTATACTATCCATATATGTTGATTGAGAAAATACATGCTGTCCAAACTACTCTTTAGTATGCCTTTTGAATTCATTTAATATCCATAACTTTTGCTATTTTAATTTTTTGTTATAGTAAACTTGACAAACACAAATATAAACATTTGTATTGTAAAGAATAGAAAAAAGATTATATATTAAACTATTACATATAGCTTTTTTTTAAAGTATATAATAGTTCCAATACTAATTTCAAAGATGTCCTTCTTTACTATATCTCCTTCTGTACATCCTTCTCTTCTGTATATTTAAAAAGTGCTTCAGTGTTTAGGTATGATGGCACACCTGTTACCAGGGAGGTTGAGACTGGTGAATCCCTTGAGCTTTAATAGATCAAAGCCTATCAAGTGTCCACAATAAATTTGGCACCAACATAGTTGATCCAAATGTAGAGAAGTCATCAAGCTGCTGGAAAGGAAGAACCAGTCCAGGCTGGAAACAGAGCAAGTCAAAATTTCCATGTAGTGGGATTGTTTCCATAAGATGTCACTATACTTTCAACCTGGATATAAACAGAGAGAATCAATCTAATAAAAAATAACTTTTTCTTTCTTTTCTTCTATTCCTTGGTATCATTATCATAATTTGCTATCTAAAATTCCTTCTAGATCTACTACCAAATTAAAAACAACATCAACCTCCTCAACGACAAATGAGCATATTCAATTCAAATAAATCCACATATTAAGTGTGTCTGAAAACATGTAGCTCCATCTGCATCTCAAGTCCATAATCTGTTAGAATTTGATTACTTTAGCTTATTAGTTGGTTATTGCATTGATCTTAAATCTTTAAAAGTTGATTTTCTCTACAATGTTGTCATTGCATAATTGTTGTCATGCTTCTGCTTAGTTCTCTATGGTCCAGTTCACACAAGTTTTCCCAGTTTTCTCTGAGTCCATCCTTTTCAATATTTCATATGGTTAGTTAATGTTCCACTGCATTCAAGTGCCATTATTTAGTATTTTTACAATGGAGGAACACTCCCTTAGTTTTCTGGGGTTTTTATTACCAAAAAAATAAAAGTGTTGTTGTAAATATTTTAATATACCACTCTTTTCTTTTTTTGATCCCTCTTGATCATGTGCATAGTAATGTTATCACTGAGATGTACATTTAGTGACTTTGGAGATATAGTTCCAAATTACTTTTCATAAAGTCTATACCAATTCATCATTTAATCATTCAATGTCTACCTACTCTTTCACATTCCCCCAAATAATTGTTGTGTTCTTTTTTTCTCATATTTGTCAATCAGATAAATATGAAACAGAATCTCAGAATTACTTTGTTTTCCTTCTTTGAAGTATTTTGTGTAGTTGTTGGAAGTTTTATTTCTTTCCTTCAGAAGTTAACTAATGATTGGGCTATCATGGAATGGCTCTTGTTCTTTCTTATATGGATCAGTTCCTTAATTTTTAGATATGAGACATTTATAAGAGAAACTTGGAGCAAGTATTTTTCCACAGGTAACTCTGCCCCTTCTCGTTTATCTTCGTTGATTTTTGTTGGTATAAAAGTTTTTCAATTATATTGAATTAAAACTTGTTTATTTAATCTCCTGTGATCCTTTCTGTTCCTTGTTTAGCTAAATCCTCTCTCCACAGTTTTGGAAGGTTTCCTTCCCTACTATTTTGATTTGTTTATGAATGTCATCTTTATTATTTGATTCCAATTTCCACTTGGAAATTTTGTGGTATTTTGTGTGAGTTGATAGTCTAAACCTAACTTCTGCTGAACTATTTTCCAGTTTTCCCATCAGTAATTATTGAACAATGAGCCCTTTCAAAGTGTTTGTGGGTCTTTGGGATTATAAAGTACTGCCATTATATTCATATATTTATTTATTTATGTTTCTTATAGTCCCAATATGTTCCACTAGTCATCCTTTCTACTTTTTAACAAGTATTAAATAATTTTGATGATACTTTAAGGAACATAGGCAGAGAATATAGATTATTACCATATAGTAAACAATATAGCATATATGTGCATATGTGTGTATTTATATGGAGAGGATTCGTTAGCATAGAGGTGATAATTAAGTCCATACAAACTAATGATTCCACCAAAGAAAGAGTGTTCAAAGAAGATGAGTAGAAAAAATATATTAAGCTTTTAGTTCATTCAAAACATTCTTCTAAGCACTAGGACACAAATAGAAAAGCAAGATATTCTTTGCTCTCAAAGACTTTCTATTCTAATTGAGAAAGATATAACAAATACAAATTTTCAGCTGTAAGTCATATTAAAAGAATCTGTGGTCCTTAGGTAATAGCAATAAAATATATGGTAATATATTCTTATAATTAAAATTAATATATCTACCAGTTATTATTTTCATAGTTTATTCATAGAAAAGGTAGCTAAGCATAGATTTAAATCTCTTTCTTCTTAAGTTCTCAGACTATGTGGCTTCTTTCTCTCTCTCTCACCTCTGCTCTCTCCCAAAGTCCATTCCCAAAGGCCCAAGTATGCTCCACCCACTTTCTTATATTGGCATACAGGATGTTCACAGACATTCACGGACATAATTCTAGTATGTGAAGAATGTTGACTAACAGGTCAGCAACCCAGGAGGGGGAGGGGATGAACTTTCTACAACACAATATCTTGTTTATTGAATTTCCATTTATAAAATCATATTTGTTTCTGATATTGAACCATTTCACAGTGACATCAGCTTTGGTGGTAAGAACTTGCTTTTTTGTGTCCTTAGCAGTTATGCCTGTCAAAGAATCAGTATCGGTTATAGCTCCTGCAGAGAAATCACCAAGGCCTCCTACCAGCATATTTGCTTTCCTGATTATCACTGTGCAGCACAGACATATTTAGTGGTCCAGGGAATGCTCCTATTTCTAGGATTCTTGGGCTTATTTCCCCATCTGTGACAGTTGATCAGCAACTGGTTGTGTTGGGAATGGCAGGACCCCTCTCCAAAAGAGAAGGCCCATATCAGAGTCTTATGAAACATTCCATCCCAAGGGTAGACTATGGGTGATGATCTAGCAAAGGACACTGATAAGAAACAGTCAGATAGGTAGGAGGAGATCCAAGAAAGAGGAGGATCACAATAGCCCAAAGAGAAGATAGTATTCAGGTGGAGAATAGTCAACAATGTCAAATGCATCAGAGATGTCAAGATTAATGAGGACTGACAAAATACTATCAGACTTGTCGATTAAGATTTAATTGGTAAATTTCAAGAGAAGTTTTGATTGAGTAACAAGGGTGAAAGTCAGAGATGTAAAAATTTAAAAAGTGAGAAGAAAGGAAGGGAAGGAAGGGAAGGCAATGAATGTGTATAGCTTTCACTAGTAGTTTGGCAAGGCATAAAATGATACCTTAAAGGGATGACAGAGTCAAGAAAGGGATTTTTTTTTTTGAGAATGGGAGAGACATTGACCTGTTTGTAGGCAACAGGAAAAGAGCCAGTAGATAGAGATTGAAAATCAATGTATAGGTCAGATGATAGAGGAAGGAATCTACTAAAAAAGACAGGAGGGGATTAGATCAAAGCTACAGAAAAAAAGGTTTGGCCTTGATGAGAAAGACTACCACTTCATCAGAGACTAAAGCAAAGGAGAGAATGAGGATGATACTGAGATGATGTGAAATGTAGAGAAGGAGAAAACAAGATATTCAGAGTAAATGTTCTTTATTATCTTAGTGAGGTATGAGTTCAGGTTCTTAGTCTGGAGGAGGAATGCTGGATGGATGAGGCTTGAGTAAAAAAGGTTTAGAGCAGATAATTTGATACAAAATAGAATGTGCCAAAAGTAATCAGCTGATTATGGGACAGTGTTTGTACTAGCAGAGAACGTCAAGAGAATAAAAGTATGATTTCTCTGAAAAATTCTTTGTGGCCCAAGTATCTCCAAAATAAGGATTGTATATCTCTATGTTTGTTACAGGTAAGCATGACAGAGGCATTTCAAAATTTCTTTCTAACTTTGAGACTCAGGAAACTGGAGAAAATCACAAGGAATAAATATTGACTATGAGATAGGATATTGATCATGATTTTTCAATAAAAATACAGACGCATTTTAATTTTTTGCCCCAATCTATAATTTCATTAGTATAGGGAACTTTTTTTGATGAAATTCCTTCTACAGATTGAGATCAACAACTGATTTCTAACTAATGATCTTAGAGAATTGCTCGGGAGCACTGAAAGTTTAAGGGACTGGTTCAGAGTCATAAAGTCTCTTAGTATCAAAAGGCAGGATTTAATACAGGTCTTCCTGACTATAAGACCAATCCTCTATCCCCAATACTATACTGCCTATCTCAAAGATTATGGTGGGTATTTTGCCACCAACAAAATAAATACTTGTTCAAAGAGAGGGTGAAGAAGCTTGAAAAAAGTTCTAATTAAGAAGACAAAGTGAGGGAGTGGAACCAAAATGACAGAGGAAGTACTCAGAACCACCTAATCTCTACCAAATTACCCTACAAAAACTATGGCATAATGCCTTAAAGGACATAAAAAATTCACTGAAGCAAAGAACTTGTTAAAAAAGCAGAATTGGCCAAATGGAAAAAGAGATACAAAAATTCACTGAGGGGAAAAAACTCTTTCCAAAGTAGAATTAGCCAAATGAAAAAAAGAGATACAAAATCTCACTCAAAAAATCATGGATTAAAAATTAGAATTGGGCAAGTAGAAGCCAATGACTCCATAAGACATCAAGAATATAAATACATATGATATATAACAAAAATGTGAAATATCTCATGAACAAAAAAACAACTGACCTAGAAAATAAATCTAGGAGAGACAATCTAAGAATTATTAGACTACCTGAAAGCCATGATCAAAAAAAGAGGTTAGACATCATCTTTCAAGAAATTATCATGGAAACCTGCCTTGACATTCTAGAACTGAGGGGAAAATAAAAATATAAATTAGCCATCATTTATCTCCTAAAGGAGATCCCAAAAGGATAATTTTTAGGAACATTATAGTCAAATTCCAGAACTCCTAGGTCAAGGAGGAAATATTGTAAGCAGTCAAAAAGAAACAATTCAAATATCATGGAGCTAAGGTCAGGATAACACAAGATTTAGCAGCTTCTACGTTAAAAGTTCAGAGGGCCTGGATACAATATTCCAGAGGGAAAAGGAGGTTGGACTTCAAGCAAGAATCACTTACACAGAAAAACTGAGTATAATCCTTGAGGGGGGAAATTGGGTATTAAATAAAACAGAAGATTTTCAAACATTCCTGATGAAAAGAACAGAGCTGAATGGAAAATTTGACTCTCAAATGCAATGCTCAAAAGAATCATAAAAAGGTAAACAATAAAGAGAAATCAAAAGATATTCAATAAAGTTAAATTGTTTACATGCCTACATGGGAAGATGATTCTTGTAACTCCTAAGAACTCTATCATTATTAGGGCAGTTAAAAGGAGATATAGACAGATGGCAAGAGTGAGTGTTGAATATAATAGGATGATATAAAAAAAGGAAAATTAAGGCATGAGAAAGGGGAATGCATTGGGAAGAGATTGAAAGGAGCAAATAGAATGGGATAAATTATTGCTTATAAAAGAGGTATGAAAGAGCTTTCTAGGGGAGGGGTAGATGGGGGAAGTAGGAAGGGGAGCATATGAACCTTATTCTCATTGGTAATGGCTCAATGATGAAAATACATGCACAATTAATGGCGTATAGGAATCAGTGGGCTAGGGGAGAGGGGGAAAGGATATATTTGGAAACTAAAGAAATATAGAAAATATATATAGAGAGATAAATATTTAAAAGAAAGCATCCATTTAACATAGAATTGAGAGAAAAGACTGCAGAAAAGTCAGAATTTCACATAAACTTCTTTATTTTCTATGGTTCTATGGTAATACTTACTCTCAATATCTTTAGTGTGGGTGGGGGTCAGGATAGAGACAGTGTTTTAATTCAGAAAACACAGAACACTGCCATAAAGAACAAGGGCTTTAGAATCAGAAGACCTAGGTTTGAATTCTGGCTCTTACTTCCTACCTGAGTAACAAATCACATCACCATAGTGGGACTTCAGTTTGCTTCTCTATAAAGTAAAAGTACTAACACAGATCTCATCCAACTCTAAATCCTATGATCTTGGGATGAAAATATTCCTGAAGAATTTTCATATCACCATTTCATTATCTCTGCATTTGTATACCAAAAAATGTTCTGGGTCATTCAATTTCCTGAGTACATTACCCTGTGTTCCTTGTTCTCAGGTCAAGTATGTCTTCCACTACAAATGACTAAAATTAGTTTGCATTTGGATAACATGAGTCACTTTTAACTGGGGCCTAAATCAATCCTAGGAGAGCTAAATATTTAGGTTTTTAAGACTGTGCAAAATTTTAGAGGAGTCATGGAGCCCCAACATGTAAATTTGTCCTACAGGCATCTCCAATAGTCTTTCCATTAAAGTAGTATTATAACTAAGACTGTAGAAAGCATATACTATGTTATTACCTGGGTAAGATTTCCTGCTAATTGGTATTTTGGGAGAATTTTATGTGAATCATAATTTTATATAATTTCATGTTAATCATAATATATAGTGGGTCAGGGGGCTAGAGCCCAAGAGCTTACTTCTAGTAATTATTGAAGATCAAATTACACGACATTTGTAAAATACTTTGAACAGTACTAGACACATTGTAGGAACTTAATAAAGGTTTGTTTCCCTTTCCTTTCATTTCCCCACTTTTCCTTCATTCCCAGAAATCTCTCTTTCCTACAGACCAATGGAGAGATGTCTGAATGTCTTATTGGGCAGTCCAAAACCCTACCTCCAAACCACATTCAGACTGGACTTTAGATGACATAGACAGAGGCTACTTGAAAACTAAAAGCAAATTAGTTAATTGAGCAGAGCCATGGAAACATCTGACTCCCTTGTTGTTGAGTGTTCTTAATTGTCCACTGATTCCCATGAATTGCTAATAAAATGAGAGGCACGGGAAGGGTGAGATACAAGTGTAACACTTGAAATGTCAGCTCTATTTGCCAGCATGGTTTGGCAGGCAAACATATATCTGGAGAGTCTCAGTTGCTGGGCACAGGCATGCTTGTGTTACACAAATTGATGCTTCAGTGCACAGATTGGGCTTTTAAATAGGATATAACTGTTAAAGAATGCGAATGAGGAGAGAATAGTCATACCAACTAGCTATACATGGACAAGCCTATGCATATTCAAACATTCTGCACCTTAATGAATGGGATATTTTTTTGAGTGGGAATAGTACTTGGGGTGCTTTAGAGGAGCAGGAATCCTCACTTTGGAATGCTCCAAAACTATCTAGTAATTGTCTTGTCCTCCCCATTTTGGTCTCATAGAATTATTCTCCACATCATAGGATCCTCACCACATTCCTATTCATAACCAGATCTTACTCTGCATCTTTCTCCTATCTACTTGGTTGTTCCTTAATTTATTTTTCTTATTTGCACATTTATCTGAAGAGCCTTTTGAACTTCCAGTGTCAGCAAGGGATCCCTATAGTGATGCTTATTTTAGGATAAATTTTGTTCATCAAGGTCATCCTGGTTTGTCTTGAAATTCTCTTGTCTTCTGGCAAGCATTTGGCCCCTTTGTATGTCTTAATATGTCCTCCTTCCTTAGATCACAGGTTTTTTTGTAGTGATTCAATTATGCCCCTATACTGGCTTGTATCCCACATACCTTATTAAAAGTAATCATAGAAACTAGGAATGAAGAAGAAAATCATATGTTCAACACTTTGAGGTGCTAATCTACTTCTTTCTGAAATGCCAATTATAAGTTCAGAAACTGGAAATATCATGGAGCCAATGACATATTTACAATAATGGGATAAACATGTATATCAATATACATATAGAAAGTTAACTGAGGGTCATAGAATGTAGCAAATCCCAGATCTAGAATAAGAGGTGATAAAGCAAAATTGGGGGGGGTGGTATTAAGTGTTAAATTCATTTTATAAGCAACCAAAAAATCTATCAATAGAAATTTATTCCATGTTGGATGGGTTAAGATAAACATCAAACTATTAAAGTAAAAAAAAAAAACATTGGAATAGTATTCTTGGCTAGAGGAACTTCCACATCTGACTGACATGGCCTCCTTCTGAAGAAATAGGAAGATTTGCTGAATAAAGATGAAGTAAAATTTGGAAGAAAACAACATTAATACAATAGAGGTCAAGGGATCTTTGCATTTATGGTATGATAGGAAACCGCCCAGTAGGGACCAAGTTCTTGAAGCATATTAGTATCTTTGTTGCTTATCTTCAGAGAGTCCTTTGAGTCTGCTTCTGGAAATGTATAATGTAACGGGAGAGCCCCCCGTCCATCATGCCTTATTCAGAGCATGCAAAGGCATTTAGGGACAATTTCCAACTGACCTACAGTGTGGTGACATAAAAAGAAGTCTTTTAATGACCTAGTGAGCCAGAACTGAACATCATACCAAAGGCACAGACAGAAAAACAAAATCTCTCTCTGTCTCTGTCTGTCTGTCTATGTCTCATCATTAATATAAGCCTCTGGGTGGGCTCTCTCATCTCCACATGGCACATGATTCAATTATGGGACCTCATTGGCCAGTTGGTAGAGGGAGGAGAGAGAGAGAGAGAGAGACAGAGAGAGACAGAGACAGAGAGAGACAGAGAGACAGAGAGACAAAGAGACAGAGAGACAGAGAAGATGAAAGAGGGAAGAGAAGAGAGTTCCAGCAATATCTTAATATCTTCTTTGAGGCAAGAAGTATTTCATGGCCAAATAAGTTTGATAAACATTGGATTAGCAAATATCATTCAGTTTCAGTGCACACTGGTGGATATAAGAATATGCCAAGTAAAACAGGCATTTTTATTTTCTACATGTTTTATGGGTATTTTGTAAGCATTTATAATCTGTCCCTCCTTACCCATCTCCACTTAAGAAAAAATCTAAAGGTAAAACCTTATTACAAATATATATATATATATATGTATATATATGTTTCTATATATAGTACAACAAAACAAATTCTAACATTGGCTATATCTTAAAATATATGCTTGTTTGTGAATTTCAAGTTTATCATCTCTCTGGCACAAGGTGAGTGACATGTTTCATATTTAGTTTTTTGGATTTGTCATTGCATTGATTAGAGTTCTAAAGTCTCATTCAGGTTAAAACACAATAAGTCACATAATAGCTCACTTTTCTAAAAAAAAAAGTCACACTGTGTCCTATAAGTGTAATATACCCTCTTGATTTCATGATAAATACATAAAACGCTTTGAAAGAAGAATATAAAGAGGTGGGGCGATCCAAGAATTACTTAGTGTGCAAATAAAAAGAGAATAAACTCTCCTGTGGTAACTTGGGCCTGGAGTGCTGCTTAACCTACACTATGAGTGAGTGACAAGATGATGAGACCAAGTGGTAGCTCATGAGAGTAGACAAGAGAGAGTTTCTCTACTCGGCTCTCCCAGTTTTTGGAGACTAGAGTAGCTGGATTTCATAGGGCAAAAGTGAAACTTGAGGTTCAGCCATATTTCATGCATTCATTATTGTTCTCACAGATGTTTGAAGATCTTGCATGGAAATACTCGTGTCAGACATCATTTCCTAGAAAAATAGCTCAGTGTCCTTAATCATAAGAGATTTGATAATTGGCTTCTAAAGAACAAGGGTGGACTTTCCCCAAAATCCTCAGTCATCAGTCTGAGAAACAACAGCCAGAAGACTCTCAGAGCAAATAACTGGAAAGAAACTAAAAGCATTTTCCATAATTGGATGTACAAGATATGATGACTGTTATGACTCTGGATGAAAGTTTAAGAAGAAGTTGCCAACTTGATGGTACAACATCACATCCTAACAGACCTTGATTTCAAGGAGAGACAGAGACAAAGAGAGCGAAAGAAAAGAAGGAAGGAAGGAGAAAGGGGAGGGGGGCGTCTTTCAAAACAAGTTAAAATATAGCTAAATCCTACTTGACTTAAAAAAATTTTAAGACTATTTTCTGTGGAAACAATATATAGTTGGTGATGTGGGTGGGGTAACAGTGAATAATAGTGAAGCTATCAGAGGCAAGTCTGACTTCAACTCACAGACCATGGAAATTCCTGGCTAGCTGGAGAAAATAATGAATGGGAACTAAATCCAAAATTATCTCTCAGTTTCTAATGACTCAGGAGATATCTTTCTCTTCCACTGAATGCTCCTTAAAAACTCTCTCAGGGGGCAGCTGGGTGGCTCAGTGGATTGAGAGTCAGGCCAGATATGGGAGGTCCTGGGTTCAAATCTGACCTCAGACACTTCCCAGCTGTGTGACCCTGGACAAGTCACTTGACCTCCATTGCCTAGCCCTTATCACTCTTCTGCCTTGGAACCAGTACCCAGTATTGACTCCAAGACGGAAGGTAAGGGTTTAAAAAAAAAAACTCTCTCAGCTACTGTTCTGGAAAATAAAAATACTAATCAATTCATTTTGTTCTCTTTTAGAAGTTTGGTGGCAACAAACCCCAAAACTTCTTCCAGAGGATATAGTGGCTTTCAGTTCCCTTTACACCTGTGGGAGGGTCGCACTAATGTAATATGCTTATTACTGTGTAATCACTTGTAATCTGCAGTTCAATGTTCATTTACATAAGGGTCTCTTTGTTGGTGGAGATTGATTACTTGATGTATTGAACCTCCCTGAGGGACTCAGTTTTCAAATGTTTGAGAGAAGAGGGATTCTGGTCTTCTGGCTTCTAGTTTTGAGAAGAGCTATGTGGTGTGAGATTGTCTTCAGGTTCCTGTGAAAGAAAGACTCTGGAAATAAACTGATTGGAGAAGAGTCAGAATTTCTATCTTTTCAGTTTCTTCCCAGTCTTCCCTTCCCTTCAGGGATATGAAGAGACTCTGAAACCATCTGTCTTCTTTCTCAAAGCTGAAAGCCAGGAGAACAGAATTGTTTTTCTCCCAAGTTTGTACCATTTTGGATTCTCTTAGTCTCAGAGTAGTCAGTAGTCAGCCTCCACCAAAACAGAGATTTTATGCAACTCTTTGAGGGCAATGACAATTTTATTTTCATCTCTGTATCCCCAGTGCCTCTCACAGTGCCTAGCCCTTAATAGGTGCTTAATAAAAACTGGTGGATTATACCACTACCAGCAAAACCCAAAATGCTCCATAGACAAATAACCTCAGGAAACATTTGAGTCATTCAAATTTCTTTGTTGATGGAACATTAGTAAATTTAAAAGCACATCGGGTAAAAATATATTTACTTTGATGATTCAAATATCTGTGATTTTATCAGGATAGATACTCCTCCACTGACATAAATCACAACCTGCCTCTCACTTAGTAATGAGACTTAGAATTGCTATTGTTCAGTCATTTCAGTCTCATGTGATTCTTCATGACCCTATTTGGGTTTCTTTTTAGCAAAGATCGTAGAACGGTTTTCTAATTCCTTCTCCATTTCATTTTACAAATGAGGAAACTAAAACAAGCCAGGGTTAAGTAACTTACCCAGGGTCACATAACTAGTAACTGTCTGAGACCATATTTGAATCTAGCAGTTTCTGATTCCAGGCCTGGCCCTCAATGCTATGATTTTAAAAATGTGTCATGTTGCAGCCAGTGTGCCATTTTAACATTGTGATCCACTCAGATATAGGCTGGTCCTAGGACAAGAAGTCGAGTCTATCATCATCCCATAGGTAAATTCTTTTCAGCTTAGGAAAGTTTTGTCCAGCTTGTGCTTCCCTGTCATAATCTTTTAAAACCCAGGACACCTCCATGCCGGGATGGGGAAATGGAAAGGGATATTCATGGGAGATCAAACAATATGTACTTAAAAAAATTAGTTCCTTCTAACTAATCATTCATTGGCATTTGAAAGCCATACTTTTATGGCTTTCAAATCATAATTGACTTCCCCTGAGGGAAGTCAAGAATTATAACTGCCATAGCAGTGATATGCTTTATACTTTTATGTCTCAACTTAGTAAAACTACACATACAGAGCAAGTCATCCAATGATTACTCTAGCCAAAGACTGCCCCTCTACTTGAAGGAACATAAAAATAGATCATCATTAATTTAGCACTTTGCTAAATGTTGGGAATACATACAAATATGTTACAAGTAAAAAAAAACAATACTCATCCATTATATAATAAGCCATGTTATTATATAATTATTATATTGCTAATGAAGGAATTCAACAAATTAAAAGGAACTCAAAAGCATGTGGAGGAAGGAGGGAAAAGCTGCATGGGGCAAGGTGGAGTCCCCTCGGGTTCAATCATGAGCTCAAATCAACCATGGACTGAGACAAACTTGAAGTGACTATTTCTGGTATGGAGACCTCCTCAAATGAAGGTTGTAGAAACAAATTTACCAGGTGAAGAAGGAGCCTGTAAAGGCAGAAGTATTGCCAGTGAGAGAAAGACAAAGGCTAAGAAATATTCTGAGGATTCATGGGATGATCAGGGTTTGAAGAGAACATGGCTCTCAGGCATTGTCCCTCAAATGTAGGTTCTGGGAAATAACTCAACCAATTGGAGAAAGAGGCCATAGATGTATACCCTTGAGACATGGCCATGGAATCACAGAGAAGGAAATAAATAAGTTTATTATGAGGCTTTAAATAACCAACATCATCCAGTAACTAGATTCACCTAAGATATTGAAGGGATCTAAGGAATTATATAGTTTAATCTTCTAAATTAACATGATGAGGAAATTTAGGATAAATAAACAGTCTGCCCAAGGTCATATGGGTTAGTGATAGAATCCAGGTATCCAGAAAGTATAGCTTCCATTACAGAAAGTCACCTCCATTATCTGCCAACTTAAGATCAGACAGTTTAAAGGATCATAGATTTAGAGTTGGAATTAACATTAAAGGCTATTTAGTCCAAACACAAAATTTTGTAAGTGAGGAAACCGAGGTCCAAGGAAGTAAAGTGACTTGTTTAAAATCATTCAGATTGTAAATGGTATGCCCAGAATTTGAACCCAGGTCCTCTAACTGTAGATTCAAAACTTTTTCCATTGTTCCCCCCAGTTTTTTAGCTTTATCCTAATGTAATGATAATCACAACAAAAATCCAATTCTTTCTGCTTAATGATACACTTCCACTACCAAAAGCCTAGATCATCCTCATGGCCCCTTTCATATCTACATCCTTTGATCCCCTAACCCTAAGTATTCTTTCTTGTATATCATATCATACTCCAGTCATTTCTAGTAGTGGTTTCTGAATGTTACATAGTAATATCTCATTTTTGAAAACAATCCACTCAAATAATATTCTTAACCCACATTTCAATATGCTTAACATACTTCATTCAAATAAAAACATCTTTAAAGATTGACTTATGGAACTGGCTCAAAATCTGATATGGGGTGATATGCAGAGACAATGGATTCCTGGAAAGGAAAAATTATAACTTTGGTGTCTGAAATTCTACCATGAAGAATTCAAGTGTACTCTGGAGAATTTCTCACTCTCCTAATTCATAGTTGGACTACATTATCTTTTGCCTGGACTATTGCATTAGCCTTCTAAATGGTCTTTCTCTTCCCATTCTCTTCCCCTTTTCACCTTCCACATGGCTAACAAATTGACATAACAAGAATACAAGAATGGTCATACCACTGCCCCGCTCAAGAAGTTCAAAAATCTTCCTCTTACTTCTTGGGAAGGTAAAATGGGAAGTATAATCTCCCATGGAAAAAAAAAAAACAACCTAACTTTTACAACCTAACTTTTAAAACCATTTAAAAGCTGGCTCCAGCTTTGCTTATTGCAAATTAAAGTGCACAGCCTCATGCCCTCTAGGTTAAGTCATTGACTGGCCTATTTGCTATACCTAGAACCCAATATTCCATCCCGTGACCCTTTGCTATCATCAAGGCTGTGACACAAGGCTGGAATACCTTCCCTTTTCACCTCCATCTCAAAGAATCCCTAGGCTCCTTGAAAAATCAATGCAAATGTTACCTCATATATGAGATTTTCCCCACCCAGGTATTAATGTTCTTCCCCCAAAATTTGCCTGTTATATATTTTTTCTTTAATTTTAGAGGTGCATGTTGTTTTCCCCAAAATAAAATATAAAATCTTTGAAGTCAGCATCTGTTTTTATTTGTGTCTTTTTTTCTTTTTATCTCCAGAATCCGTTCATTATACTATCTGGTACCTCCTTAAACACTATTTAAACTGTTTGTTGAATTTCATTCACTAGATACCCATCTAGAAAATAACTACCTGGATGACTCCAATTCTCCCTTGGAGTAGGGATATGAAAGTTTGGAAAACAAGTTAGAACCCAAAATACAGCTCTCAAAAAATAAAGACTGCTTGCCCTGGGCAAAACAAATCTATCTCAACTACTTAGAGTAGGGCACACAGTAGATATTGTCTCCTGAAACACTTCACTAAATTGCAGGTGGCGTTGTCTGGTTTTGCTTCTTATTGTAGCTACTTTCAGGGGTTCCATAGCTCAATAGATAGTGTCAGGCAGCGCTCTTCAGATAGTTGCATATTATAGTTGCACTCAGTACAAAGGAAATACCTCTGGAATACTTTGGTCTGCCAAGAGATATCTTTACTATCATGACAGTCATGAGCCCTCCTCTCCTTTCAACTTTCAACTTTCAACTCAATCAACTACTGATTCCCCCCTGATTAACCCCTGCCAGCCCTGCTGGGATAAGAATGCTACCTCTTTTTTATGTATTATGGGCTAGTTTCCCTCTAAAGGAGGCTGTTCTTGAGATGAATATTGGTTAAGCTTCCTTGCTGCCAGAGGTATAGAAGTCCTAGCCTAGAGGGATTGATGTTAAAAATTTTAAGGAAATTCTTATTTCTCAACAGAGATATTTTTCTGACCAATATAGCTGTTCACCAGAGTGAATACAAAGGCATGAAAGAGGCTTGTTCTGGATTATCTTTTTATCCTTAAGAATTATATGCTTTCAATCATTCATTATTAGAAAAGTCATTTTTATTGCATTTTATGATCCATAAGTGCTTCACCGCATTCAACCCTGAGCCTGAATCAATGAACTAACCTGCCAGGCCAACCCAGAATTTCATTTCGCTCAGAAGTTATCCAGAGAACAGGAATCCTCTCTCTCTCTCTCTTTCCACCCCTGAGTTCCAGGTACCAATATAAGGTTCAAACATAATGACTGAAGACCTCCTTCAAGAGGAGTATTGCTCTATAACAAGTACTCTATTTTTGATAGCTGACAAAGATTTTTATATTTTTCCCTTAAGTCCCAAAAAACCTCTGCAAGCAACTGCATGTCATTAATCAAACACCCTAGACTAGGCTGTTTACTAGCCCCAGATACTGGATAAAGCACAATCAAGAAAAACTGGCAATAGATTTCCCTCCGTCACCCCCTCCCTACCCACAAACAGGGCTGCTTGGCTAGAGGTAGATGGAGGTGTGGTCCCTGGAAACAGTTTTGACAAGTTTCCCCACATTATTACTCAGTTTAAACAAAATTCTTGGCAAATCAAGGAAACTTCTGACATGTGCAGAAATGTTACCATTTTCAGGACAATGAGTTTTTTTGTAAAGGAAAATATAGAGAAAGGAGGAAAAGCAAATGTCTGCATCCTTATTTCTCCAATAAAAACCTCTATCCTAGGTATGTCATATTTATTCATGTATCATTAACTTAAAGACTAAAGGGAATAGAAAAAGATGAGAATCTCAGGAACTTGTGTGATAATATTTCTATTTTGATGATATTGTGGGATAGGTAATGATTTCTATAAGTACAACAATCTCCTTGTTGGGTCCCATCATTAAAATGGGAAAGAAAACTGTTTACAACTTCTGAAAATAGAAAATGAAATTCCAAATTTAAAAATGTACAGATCACTTGCCCAAAGGAAAAAAAACTCCAAGACACATAGAGGTTACATTTAACAATTTAATTCAGAAACAAGTTCTGCAAAGCTATCAGGAGCAAGAACTTTGAATACAAGGGAAGGATATTTGAATAATGCAAGCCTATTTTGTACCATATGTAAAATATAGAAGCGAATGGAATAATGTATCCCAAAAAGCTCTTGGGCTTAGGATGAACCCCAGGCTAGGTTCCCTTGTAAAATTATACTCAGTTTTGCTGGGTAGGTTATTTTATTTTATTGTACATTCATATTCTTTTCCTTCTGGAATATTTATAGCAGTGGCTGCTACATTGTGTGAGATCCTGATATAGATTTTCCCTACAGATCTAAGCTTAACCACATAGGGGAAAAAAATAGACATTCAATAACAAGGAAGAGTTTGAAAATTTTTTATAAAGAAAACTAGAACTGACAAGATTATTTGCTTCTTGAAACACCGCCCCCCCCCCAAGTAAAACTAAGCACAATCCTACAAGGGACATAAAAGATCTTTAATGAACTACAGGTTTTTCAAACATTGCTAATGAAAAGGCACCCCAGAAAAACTATGAAGTTCAAACATAAGAGTAAAGAGAAACATGAAAAAGTTAACATCAATGAACAATGAAAGGGACTAAAGACAAATTTCTTACATGCCAAAATGGAGATGATACGTGTGTCCCCTGTGAACTCCATCATTATCAGATATCATAGAAGTCTAAATAGACAAGGTCTGAAAATAATACTGTTAAGTCTTAAGAATCTTAAGGAAACGGCTATGGGGGGTGGGGGGAGGAAAAGAAAATGATCTATGTCTTTAACGAATAATGCTTGGAAATGATCAAATAAAATATATTAAAATAAAAAAAGTCAATACAAAAAATAGAATCTTAAGGAAAGAATAGAAAGTGAGGGGAAGAGTAATATATTGAGAGGCAGGAGGAGAAAAAAGTTAGGGGGAAATTATCTCATATAATCAAGTTTCACAAGTAGACATCTATGTAATCAAGGGAAGGTGGAGTTAACACTTGAACCTCAGTCTTGTCTGAACTTGTGGAAAGAAGGATAAATACAGAAGCACACAGGGCTGAGTATAGAAATCCATTTCACTTAATAGGAAAATAGAAAATAGAAAAAAGGAAAGAGGAGAATTAGATGGAGATCAGATCAAGGGAGGGAATAGTCCTAAGCAAAAAAAAAAAAAAATTCTAAGGCTGTACAAAAATACTTATTGCACTTTTTAAGGTGACAAAAAATGAGAATCTGAAGGGGTGTCCATAAAATGGGAAACGGATAAATGTTATAGTATGGAAATGTGATGGGATACTATTAAACTGGACTTATCAGTGTATAAGCCAATCAGGCTTCCAAAGGAATAACAATGAAATATATATTACTTGACTCTTGATAAAGAGGTGGAGGACTTAGAATGCAGAATAAGGCAAATACTATTTTAGGACATAGCTAATGTGGAAATTTTTTTAAATGATTCTATGTTCATGTAATAGACTTTTTCTTGTATTCTTAGTGAGGAGCAAGGGTGGGAGGGTGATAAGGCAGATCTTGGATAATTTTTAAAAAATTTTAAAGGAAGAAAAAAGTTAGGAACTCTGATTACACAGTGCCTATGCATTACTTCGAAGAACTTGTGATGAAACATACTACCCACCTCCTGACAACTAAATGATGAACATGCCACAGATTTTAAAAAAATTTCTTTTGGCCATGACCAAAACAAAATTGTGTTTTCCTGCTTAACTGAGTTAGAGGAGAGACTCACTAATACTGGTGTGAATACTTCCTCCAATGAAGGAAAACATGAAGGGGTGGATGGCCATCTAACAAGAGAAGATGAGGTAGAAAAGCAGTCTAGCGAGTCAGAAGCTGACATGGGTGAAATGGTGCAATATATAACTATAACAAACTCAATAAATGCAATATATAATGAATATACCCACACTTCCTACTTGGCTGTTCTCTGAAAACAAGATTCTACCTTCTATCTTTGTACCTATGAAGAGGTTATCTCTAAAGCCTGGAATACATTTATTTTCACCTCTGCCTGGAAGAATACATTGCTGTTGTTGCCACTCATTGCTGTTGTTGTCAGCCTCTTTATGGCTCCATGAACCATAGCTCTCCATGAGATTTTCTTAGTAAGGATACTGGAGCTTTTTGCCATTTCTTTCTCCAGTGGTTTCAATGAGTCCTTGTATCAGGCAATCAGAGGTTAAGTGACTTGCCCAGAGTCATATAGCTAGGAAGTGTCTGAGGCTGCATTTGAATTCAGGTTTTCCTGACTCTAGACCCAAGGCTCTCAACCAGAGATAACAGCTGCTTCTAATTCTATGTATTCTAAAAAAGATAGTCTTCTTCAAAACTCAGCTCAAGTACCTTTCATGATTCCCCACAGATGCAAACATAAAAGACTATGCCAGGAAGAGCTGGCATATGTGGACGTGGGCAAGTCACTTCACCTCTGTTTGCCTCAGTTTCCTCATCTATAAAATGGGACTAAACAGAGCACCTATTTTCCTAGAGTTGTTGTGAGGATCAAATGAGATAATATTTGTAAAGTGCTTAACACATGGTAGTCTCTCGGTAACCGAGGATGATGATTGTCTTTGTGTGTTTTTCATCTATGGTGTGTGCACAAAAACACTTGTGCATGAAGGAGATTTAAGTGGAAAAGTCGATGCACAGAGACAGTCCCACTCTCTCAGCATTGGAAGCCTGGGTCCAGTGGCACGAAAGGTCGTTACACCTGGAGACTTCCTCAGCTGCATTGGATGGCCGTGTTGTCCTTTGTGCTCCAACACGCCCTAAGCACTCCACAGTGCTTTGCTGCGTCGCCATCTCAGCCGTTGAACCTTCTTGTTGGTTTCTTCCGCCTGTTCCCCGAAGCAGTCTTCACATGCTGGGTGAGCAAAGCCCTGGTTCACCAGGGGTCGACGACCCGATGGCTACCCTCACAAGGTTTAGCCGGCCTGTCGAAGCCGTTGCCCGGGGTGTGGCCGCTGCAGCCTGCTAGCAGCTCCTGGGAGCCACAAGTGAGAGCTGGGTGTCAGGTGGGGGTCGGAGGCTGGAGAGCTGCCCTAGGAGGGCACGACAAGCCCTCCATACCGGAGATACTACCCCTCCCTGAGCACCCCATACACCCCTTAACACATGGTAGGCATTTAGTAAATGCTTGTTCCCTTCCCTTCTAAAAAATAAAAAAAGACATTGTAACTGTTGCAAATTACCCTCCCAATGTCTTCTGGGATGTTAGCATATTGTCTAATTTCCTTGGAGACATGGGAGGCAGGAGGGGCATTGCCCACTCTTCCTACTCCCCCAACTAGTCCACAAGAGTGTGGAAAGCCCTGTCACCATCCCAAGACACTCCCCAAATTAACCATCCTTAGGGAGAGTTCAAATTCACTAATGTTCACTAAACTAATAAATGGGTAGCCACTCATTCCAAAAACACCTACCTTGCTGTTTACACGAATTCCTAATATGTGCCTTTATAATGTATCTTTAGTGTTTGTTGCCTACTGTGGCAAAGAACTTGCAACAGTATTGTCTACATGGGTATTGTGAATGGAAAAAGTCTATGCCTTGAATGAAAGTCAGTATTCCTTGACTACCTCTCCTCCAGATGCCTATGGTCCTAACAAGGAGTTCTAGTTTCATTCAAGATTTAACTTCGTTTAATTTCACTTTAATTTAATTTCATTCAAGGTTTCACTTCACTGGCTTTATCTGACGTTTAATCCTTGGACGTTCTCTGTGAAATCCCTTTGGCTCCTGCTCCTGTCTAGAGTTTACCTTGGGAACATCAGAATTTTGCCCATATAGCTCTAACTACCCTTAGCCTTCCTAGATAAGTACCCAGGTTAATAAAGCATCAAAAAACAGGACAACCTTACTAAACCTGACAAAGTAAATATGAAGACTTATGTAAACTGGAGAAGATAATTACCTTTTCCTGCTGGGCTTCTTCCCCAGAAAATGATATGCTTCTCTCAATGTATAAAACTACATGGAGAAAAGGGCTTAGAATATTGAAAGGGCCCTTATATTCAAAAATAGTTAGATTACATCACATTTTTAAAATGTGTAGCCTGGTAAAGCTTATTTGTCCAGGCAGCAATCTCACAAATCTTTTCTGTTTTCTTTTTTTTTTTTTTTTGGTGGTCCAAATAAATATGCCTAGGGTCTTTTTTCCTTCTAAAGCAGGCAAAATCCAGAAAGTTTGAGAACTACTGGAAAATGTGTCGGGGATGGAAAAGGGGGGAGTGTCTAATTGTCTAAAGGGCTTTTAAAAATAAATATTTGTTGAATTATTTCAGATCATTTAAATTTTTAAAAGGACAAATCTGAGACTAAAAAGAATTTTCTTGAACATTGTTTTTCTGGTAGATTATTCCCTCACAAATACCTTCAAGCTGTTTACATGGCACTAGGAAAAGTGGGGCATATCCAGGAAGTCAAAGAAGACAGCCTTTTCAACATGTATTCTGATAGCAAAGGCAGCAGAAGGCAGGTCTCTCTCTGTCAGCCAAAAAACCAAATATTGTTTATATATCCACCCAGTTACATCAGCCATTGAGTTTCTCTTGTAACTATCCTTCAGAAAACACGTTATTGGAATTTATTTCTAATTCTCATCTCCCAATTTTATGAGTTTCTACCCCTTCCTGCTTTCTACCTTTAGTCACGTATGTCCTGTCCCTTGGCAAAGGAAATAAACATTTGTGCTGAGTACACAAGAATAACAAATAAAAGTGTCCCGATGACTGGAGGACTTAGTATTTACTGAGATTAAATGTGTATTCATTTCATATTAATGGCCACAGTCTATAACAAAAACATAACCCGTCTCCTTGCCAAGACAACCTCTCTATTTGTGTCCCTCATTCCATTCCCTTCTGTTTCTCCTGGCAAATACCACACCTCAACACTCTCCTCCTCTTTAATTTTCAGTCTCTCCCTATCTCATGGTCCCATCCCTGATACCAATAAACACATCAAGGTCCTGGTCACCCTATCCAAAGCTTCAGTTCACCCTGCCATCCCCTCAAGCTCTCTAACTACAAACAATCTGGCTCCATCACTCCTGTATTCAATAAACTTCAGTGCTGCCCCATCATCTCCGGAAACAAATAAAAAATCCTGTTTGGCATTCAAAGCCCTTTTTGCCTTTCCACTTTTAAATTAAAAACAACAACAACAACAACAAAAAACCTTACCTTCTGTCTTGGAATCAGTACTAAGTATTGGTTCCAAGGCAGATGATTGGCAAAGGCTAGGCAAGTGGGATTAAGTAATTTAAATAAGGTTGCACAGCTAGGAAGTGACTGAGGCCACATTTGAACCCAGGTGCTCCTGACCTTCACACCTGGCTTTCTGTACCTAGATGCTACTCCAGTTTTAAATTTTAAAAAGGAGCTTTGTGATCAAGTGATGCTGGCTGATCCCCAAGCCTGGAATTTTCTCCCTCTTCTTCTCTAACCCTAACTTCCTTCAAGTTCCTACTAAAATCCTGCCTTTAACGAAATGCTTTTCTATATCCTCCTTAATGTCGGTACCTTCTTTGTGCTGATTATCTACAATATATCCTGTACTTATCTTGTTTGTACAACTATAATTAGTTGTTTTCATGTTCCTCATTAGACTGGGAGCTTCTTGAGATCTGATACTTCTTTTGTTTGTTTCCATATGTTTTTAACCCCAAAGATTAACCCAGTGCCCCTAGCACATAGCAAACACTTAATAAATGCTTATTGACAGACTGACTACAGCCCTCTACCTCTCCTGCCTCTCATAGACAAACCCAAAAGAAAAACCTGCCTCCCTCTCTCCATTGGACACAGATGGGATCAGATCTTAGAGACTAACCCCAAAGACAGTTAGTTTATCTTTTTGGTCCTTTGCTTATAAAGTTAATCAAGTAAAAATCTCCAAAAATAAGGTCAGATATAGTTCATATCTCGATTTCCTCAAATGTAGAGAATTCTAATAATTGACCCAACTCCTGAAAAGTGTATTATGTGGTTCTTTTGTTAGGCGGTTTATGGAACACTGAGCAAACCTGTAATGAGAAGTCAGACTCTGTCTCCCTCCTCCCCTCCCACCAAATTGTTATTCTCTTCCATTGGAGTCAAGCTGGGATTCAGAATGAGTAAGTTGACTGAAAATATAACAGATAGCTCACTCTCTAAATTCTTAGAAACAGGGGTTTATTTTAAGGAAGGAGGGAAAGGGAGGTTGGACAGGAGAGAGAGGTTTAGGATTTTCCCTGATCTCTAATAAATCTTAAAATGAGTAAATAGAATTATATATATAATTATATATATAAGAGGGATGTTGTTAACAATTTTCAGAGGTCTTCAGAGACAAACTCCAAATATTTCAGAGAGAAAATCAGTAACCAAAAGGCAGAGAAATCTCCTTTGGCTCTTCCTCCCAAAAGTCTCAGGAAAAAGAGTCCCCAGCAGCAGTTTGGGTTTCCCTGTTCAACTGCCTTCTCCAGGTCACATTTTCCCCAGGAATTCTTCCTTGATGGATGGATCTCCAGGCTTCCATTCATTGCATCTGTTTCTTCTCCAGGTTTTCTGCAATATTGCTCTCTTACAAAAGGCACCCACAGAATGAAATGAGTGCTGGATCTGGGGTAGATACATGTGTATTTGGTACTTTTTTTTCTATTTAGAAGGAATATCTAGCTTGACCTCTTTTGAATTGCTATGAATTTCAGCATGGGCCCCTTTTAAGAATAAGAATAAGAATAGCTAACATTTATATATAACACTTTAAGATTTGCAAGCATTTTACAAATATCTCATTTTGTCAACAATAGCCCTAGGAGGTAGGTGCTATTATTATCTTCATTTTACAGATGAAGAAACTGAGGGAGACAGATTAAATAACTTTCCAGAGCTAGTTAACATGGCTAGTGAATGTCTGAGATTTGATTTTCCTGACTCCAGACCCAGCACTCCATCCATATGACCTTGTATTGGGGGTGGGGGGTTGATGCAATCACCATGATCACATGCATGAACAGGAAGCTAATTTGGCAATTTGATCTCTGTACCAGGACACTGTCCATAACACTGATGACCACTTTAGGTGAACATATGCAAACCTGCTCTTTAGTTGGCTTGATGTCAATGACTTGACTAGTCACTGAACACATCTCCAGGCTTCCTATCTGTTATAGACTCTTACATGAGTTTAACATGTGCTTGGAAATTTTTTTTTTTTGAGGGAAGTTTTTAGGTGAGATTTTTTTATACAAAATCGATTGTTAGGTTTTTAAATTATAGCTCATGAAGACTTTGCTTTGTTCTCACTAAGTCTTTGAATTTTTTCTCCCATGGGGAAATAAGACTGGCAGGATAAATTTTAAGATTCTGGTACCTGAAAATCATCTTCCCCCTCCAGGGTTGTGGTGATTCCTTTTGTGGCACAAGCAGGAGCCCTATAACAAGATATCATCTACAATTGGTTCTCTTTGTCTCTGCCTCTGTCTTCTGTCTCTATCTATATCTCTTTGTCTCTCCTCCTCTCTTTCATTTCTTGTCCTCTTTCCCCTTTCTCTGGAAGAAAGATGGCATCACTGGATGTGTTAGAGAAGTGGTAGAGAGCAAATGATCGTAGCTATATGATCAGAGAGCTCTAGGAAGGATACAAGAGTAGCCAAGGTTTGACTCAGGGTCTCTTGAGCACTGAGGCCTAATCATAACCAACATTGCCCAAAATGAGCTAAACATTAGCTTTAATCATGATGATTCCTATACATGGGAGGCCGGTGAGCATTTTTCCCATTTTTCTTTTAATCTACATCCCAGAGAAGGCCTTCCCACAATCATTTTCTTTAAAGTGTGCAGATTTTCCTTAGAAATTCTGATTCATATGGAAGAATTGGGAGAATTATGAGCAAAGGGACTCGAGAGTATGAAATATCCTAAGGATTGGGAGTATGAGTGAAAAAGAAACTACTAATTTCACATCTAATATTTGAGCAAAATTCCATCTCCTACTTGGCAATCCAGAGCATGAGGATTACTACATGCATGAGAGTCTATGTTAGAAGTGGGTAAAGTCTCCTGAGTTTGTTCACATAGTTGGCAATGTCTATCTAAACTGTGCACTGGATCAACAAGGACTAAAACATGATGAGATAAAGAAAATGGAAAAACTGTACCTTCCATGAAATCCACTTAGAAGTACTCCCAAACTATTGTGACTTCCTTTAAGTCCCCCCAAAATGACAGGCCAATCCATTTGGGGAATAAAAATGGAAAAGAAACAAGTTTAACCAGGAATGTGGGTGATAACTACATTCTAATTGTATTCTTTAAGAGATGCTTGCATGCTAGACTCTTTTCTGCTCATTGCTTAAATACAAATTGGAAGTCCTAGATACTTGGAGATTAACTGGCTTAAATACTCTTCCTAGCCACTAGGTAAATCCAGTTTTGTGTATTCAGGGACAAAACATGAATTCTATAAAGATGCTATGTCAAAATTTAAATATAATATGGATATCCTCAACCACAAGTAGGAAAGGAAAAGGTAACTGCAAGTACCTGCTATGTGCCTGGGTAGTGTGCTAAGCGTCCTATAAATATTTCAGTTTATTTTCATCCCAATCTTGGGAAGTAGATGCTACTATTAACCCCATTTAACAGTTGAGGAAATTGAGATAAACAAGAGGTCTTTTTTAACTCTCCTACTGCCCAACCAAAACTATTCACATTGTCAACATCTAAAATGAACTTTTTAAAAATTGAATTGCAGATCTTCAGTGTAGATGTGGTGATGGTTTTCTTCAAGCAGCTGTGCTGAATTTAATGTGAAAGGAAATAGAATATGAACTGATTGATCCTTTGAAACTAGCAAAAGTTAACTCAGTTGGAATGTTTAAGTCAATTTTTAATTATACCTATAAGGAGCCCTTCAAATGTTACCCCAGAAAAATCCATTAAAAACCTACTTAATTCTTATTTCACTGAACACCTGGAGAAGCCTCTAAAACTGAATGGTAAATTATGAAATTTTGAAAAAAAACTGAGTCCTCCATCTGCTCCATTTTCTTATAAGTTTTGTGTTGAGTATGATTTTCTTGATTTCATTTTCCCTATTTTTTTGCAGATTATATCTTAAAATATAATTATATATTTTTGTCTTTAGTATTCTTTGCAGCTAAATGATGCAGTGGATAGAGTGCTGGAGTTGATCAGAAAAGCTCATCTTTCTGGGTTCAAATCTGGCCTCATCACTAAAGATGACCCTGGGAAAGAAACAAAATCCTGTTTGCCTCAGTTTCCTCATATGTAAAATGATTTGGAGAAAGAGATGGAAAACTACTCCATTATCTTTGTCAAGAAAATTCCAAATTGGGTCATGAAGAGTTGGATATGATTGAAATGATTGAACAACAACAATCTTTCTGCAGTTCACATAACATAGAAATACTATAATAGTCAAAGGATTTCTTCAGAAAAGTTTCCCCCAAATTTTTAAATGCTTACTTTCTGCCGTTAGTGTCTACCCCTCAATGATCTTTTCATTATCAAATCAAAAAGTCTTTTCTTAGTCTTCATTCTTATTAACTTTTGGGGAGGGCAATATTTGACACCATTGACCAACTCCTCCTGGATACTCTCTTCTCTGTGATAATCTTGTGACCCTTCTCTTTCTTGGCTGTCCTTCTGCCTCTCTGGTGGTTTTCACTTTCTTTCTTTGGATCTTTATCCATGTCATACTGACTAACTATGGGTATTCCCCAAGGCTCTTTGTTGGGTTCTCCTCTTTTTCTCTCTCACTTGTTAGGTAACTAGATAGAATAGTTGCAATGATGTCACAAATAATCATCATACATATTTCAGTGTGTTTTTATTTATTGGTAAATATTTACCAATTATGTTTTCTTCTAATTCAGGTCACATTTGGGAACTTGTGGGCTGCTTTCCTTAGCAATGAGTTTGACATAACAGAAATAATGGATCAAGCAATGAAACGATAATCAGTAAAATCTGAGTTCAAATCCTACTTCAAACATTTACTAGCTCTATGATTCTAGGCAAGTCACAATTCCTCTCATGAACTATACCATCTAGAATATAACTGATCCACGTGAGTCCACTTTGCCTCAGTTTCCTCAATTATAAAATGAAAATAATAATAACAAAATCTACTGCACAGGGTTGTCATGAGGGCTAAATGAGATAACATATGTAAAAATTTTGCAAACTTAAAGAAGGAAGAGAAGGAGAAATCTACTAAATATCTATGAGCTCTATATTATCTTATAATTATTCCTAGTTCTATATATCTAGCATTCATCTTTCTCCTGAGCTCTGGTTACACCACACACCATACTGCCTATTCTACTTCTCAAAGGGAGTTCTTATAAAACATCTTAAACTCAACATATCAAAAATAAAACTCATTATCTTTCTTTCCAAACACCTTCCTTTTTTCAGCTTCACTGTATCTGTTGAGAGTAGCACAGTCCTCCTAATGATTCAAGTATAAGACTTGAGTATCAACCGGGACTCTTTTCGAATCAGCCCGCTGGAGAATGCAAAGAGGTGGAGGAAGGGCACGGGCGCCGCGACTTTTTTCCAAGTCATGGGCTCCACTGGATCCCCAGGGGCTTTTTGCCCATCCAAGAGCAGGTACTGAAGCAGCAGCAAGAGGAGGAAGGGAGGGGCAGAGAGAGCCTTTGCCACAGCTGTCCTTCTGTCCCAGCAGAGGAGCCTGCCAGAGCAGCGGGGTCCCACGGGCTGCCCAAGAGGAGCCCCACCTGTCACCCAGCTCTGTAGCCTCAGGACCCTGGGCGTGGGCAATACCTCCTTTCAATATAGGGATACATGTGTTCTTCCAAATACCCTTTGCGACAGAAGATTTTCATCCAGGTTTGAACGCTAAGGTTGTTTTCATGAAATTGGTCTCTTGGTGGTCAATTCTCTGGTGATGAACCTCTCACAACATTTATAAATTTGGCCTCAAGATGACAAGCCCAAAGTCTGTCCTTCAGCTATAATCAGAGCTAAATAAGGAGCTTCCAGAGTTTGTCTCCTGCTCCCACTGGCCTTTGAGAAACTCGGGTCAGTGGACAACTTCCTCATTCCTTGTGGTAACATCAGAATCAAACTAGGGTGCAGCATTTGGAGGAATATTGCTTGAAATTTCTAAAGCGCTGGTTCATGGAGTTTTATTTAGAAAATTCACTAAGGTGCAAATTATGTTTACTTAAATGCCGTACGGAAGGGAGGGAACTGTAACAGTGGGCAAGATGGTTGAGGAAAGTTTAGAAAATCTTACCAACTTTCCCTGGCAAAGGGAAAACTACCTAGGAAGGTAGTTATTGATCACACACACACACACACACACACACACACACACACACACACACACACACACACCACACACCGTGTTTGGTTGATTTTAATAGTCATGCTCGATTGCATTATTCAATGTATAGTTATTTCTGGTTTTGTTCCATAATAATTATATGTGAAATGCACTTTGAATTATTTTGCAGGACATGACGCTTGCTACTAAGTGAAATGTCATCTCTCCCTTTCTTTTTCTCTCACTTTTTTTCCTTTTCTTTCTACATTACCTAGTTCTTCTAAAGCCTTTGATCCTAAAAATAAGTCACCCTCTGAGGTATTTCACTGACTTGCCAGAGGTTCCTCTTGAAATTAATGACTATCTTAAGAGCATAAGGGCTTGCCTCCTTCCCAGATCCAACTGATATCTATGATGGCAATGGGAAATAGGCAACTATTGAGAAAGAAACCAATGAGGGGGATCATGACAGTGGATAAAATGCCACACTTGAAATCAAGACTACCTGGGTTCAAATTATGCCTCAGATTAGTTGTGTGACCTTGAGCAAGTACCATAATCAATTATGGGCCTCAATTCTCTATCTACAAAACGGAGGGGTAAGACTAGCTGACCTCTAGAATTACTCCTGATTCCATAACCTAAACCAGTTTCTTTCCTCCTGAGGTGAACATGTACATTGGGAAATTCCATTATTGATTCATCAGCTATTGTTGCATAGAAATGAAAACATGGAACCTTTCATTCTAGCTCTAATTCCAATAATCCTTTAATTTATTAAATGTAAAGTACTCTGCTAAGCTGGGGGGAGAGGAGAGATACAAAGATAAATAATGCCTGGTCCCTGCCCTTAATGGTTTCTATATTCTTAGAAGGAAGACAAAACATGTCTATTTCTCCAGTCTTCCCTGCATAGGTAGCTGAATTAATCTTCCTAATTTGCAGTTCTGGTAGTATTACTCCATTGTTCAAAAACTTTTTCTATGGCTCCACATTACCTACTAAATAAAATCTAAATCTGCGGTAGTAGAACTTTTTTTCTTATTATGAATCTTTTTATGCTTCAGATAATCATGTTGATTGTATAATGTCTGGGAAGCCTTTATAGGGAGCTAATTACTGGACTCAAGACGATGAATTACTTTTTTTTTTTTAATCAGTTCTCTCTGGTCTTTCCAGTTACTCTGCTATAATTCCTGGATGTGGGGAAACTTCCATATACATTTCTTTGACAGATACTCCACTCCCTCATTCTTTGAATGCTCCTTTAAAATCGGATTTCCTTTGTGAAACTTTAGACATTTATCCCTGTCCTTACATTGCCTAGCCAAAGATTAGGAATGTGAGTCTTTTAACTTATCCTATGCATAGTCTTCATTAGATTTAGACTGTTAAGCTCTCTAAAGATGAGAACAGAAATGTTGTGTTTGTAAATGGTTTATATATGGGCATTAGATAATGTTAAGAATGAAAAAAGCTATCTAATTTATATCATGTAAGTAATACCATGTTGCAAAAGCTTCATCATGAATATCAGTATTTACTGTTTTCAGGAATATGAATTGAAATACTTTCTATATATATGAAATGGAAAGTTTCTTTCTGCTCCTCCAAATATGACAGCAGATGCATATTTTAACCCATTTTGTAAATAATAATTATCAGGAATTGTTAAATTATAAAGTGCTCTATAAATGCACATTAGAATATACCTATTCATAGAAAGTATAGCCACAGGGTAACTACAGTTTGGTTGTGCTTTAGCATTTTGACTGACATTTCTAAATCTTCTCCTTATAGGTTACCTTTTTCAAAGAGCAGAGATTTTCAATTAGAAGCATTTTAAATATATGGTTAGACAATTTTTATATTACACTACTGTTGAGTGTTTATTTTCTATATTTTAAAATAAAGTGTTTGAAATTCAAAAAAGGGGAAATAAATTGACTCTTTGAAATCAGAATCTTAATCCTTACCATTTACATCCCTAATCATAATACAGTTGTTCTCTGTCCCACAATTCATACACATATCTAATCTGACATATAGGCATATATATCCATGTGTTAGATATATATCTCAGATTACATGTGGACAAATTGAGGAATGAAGCACATTTTTCTTCTGCTTAAGAATGCAATGGAAAAGGTTAGGGTTTATAGACAGAAAGATAAGATCTATATATATGTATCTATATATCTTTATAGTTATATATTTATATAGATATCTAAATGTGTCTATACATCTATATGTAAATAACAATCTATATACAGAGTTGTACATATGTACATAAATATCTACATATATCTATATGCAGATATATCTATGTATAGATAGCTAGAGTTATATAAATGTAGATATGTAGATAGATAGATAGATAGATAGATAGATAGATAGATAGATAGATAGATAGATAGATAGGCAGATAGATAGATAGGCAGATAGGCAGATAGGCAGATAGGCAGATAGATAGGCAGACAGATAGATGTGTCTATATGTAGACACATACAAATAGCTAGCTATAGATATGAGGAGAAAGAAAAAGATAGAGACACAGAGAGGTGGTAGTATCATCATGGAAAATAAGGTTAGTTCACCTAGGTAACATTTTTACAATTTTACAGGGCTTCTTGAAGTTTTACTACAAAGGATCTACTGTAACAGCAAGAATTTCAGCTGTTAGAGCAAATAAGTTGGGGAGATGCTTAGTTAGGGCAGTGAACTTTTCAGAACATCTTAAATCGCACTATGCTTGCCACCTCTTCGATATCTAGACTATAGGTTCAGTATGTCTTTGAGTACTAACATAACTGATTAAAATCCTCTATATGGAATCCTTATTCAAAGGCATCTTTTACAGAATGGGTTCACCTCCTTGAAGTTTGTCATTTGTTATTATCTTTCTTCTGACTTATTCTGTTCTGTCTAGTTCTGGTTCAGATTCCAAGGAGGAGACACATATGGTAATGCAATACACGAGGTACTTTATTCAAGCTAAAGCTTGGTCCCCCCACAAGAAGTGGAAGACCCCGAGCCTTTTCTAGACCTGGCTTATATAGAGGGGATAGGGGAAGGGGAGGTTGTCCTGACACCCAGGCGCCAAAAGGGAAGATACATCAATCTTGATCTTTGCTACCCAGATGTTTCTCTTTAACATATGGTCATGGTGACCTAGGTCAGGTCAGTGAACTCTGAAGTTCTGAGATAACATATCCTTGTGAAACGACATAAATAAGGACATGTCAATCTCAGTGCTTGGGATAAGGGATCCATTAGCAGGTCATCTGGAGAGCAAGTTCCTGTGATATCAGTCTGTTTCTTCAATTCTTAGTTAGACACTTGATAAAAAACACCTTACTGGACCACCCAGACCTTTCAATTTAAAAGCATTCATATCTCAAAGCACCAAATAACTATTAACCCCTATCTATATATGGCTTTCATGGCAACAATCTCCTAATAGTGTGGACATTTCAGTTTAGCCAGGTTTGGAGGAAAATACAATTCACTTAGAGAAAGTAAGGGAATAAGGAGATTTTTTATGGACTCCATCCCAGACAGAACTGGTCCTCAGATCTGGGCCCCAAGGCCAGGGGCTCTGGATATTGTATATGTAATCAGGGGTTCCTATGGAATCATGGCTTACAAACACAAACATGATGGACAAGTACAGGCATCAGAACTTGGGCAAGCACAGACATCAGAGGTTGTGGTTCAGTCAGGCAGGAGATGTTTACACTTGTATTTAGGGTCACCTGGGGGGTAGATGATACTGTGTTACACCTACACCCAGAGGAACCTCTAGGTGGAGGGCACTGAGGAGGATTTTTCCATAACACCAACATCTAGAAAAATAGGTGCTCTCTAAGTTCATTTACCAGATTAGGATATGCTAATAGTAGTCAGGCTCCCTTTTGGCATGAACCATTCTAAGAGATACCCTAAGGAAGGGAGAAGAGCTGCACATAGATACTTTCCCCTTCTCTGCTATTTTGAGTAATGTTTCAATATCCAGTTCTCTTGTGCTTCCAACCAGGCTAATGAGATGGTGGACATCTTTCTCTAGTGGATTGCACCTTAATCCTCCAGCCACCAGGAACCACCTGAATGGTTCCTCTCTTCTCCCCATTGGAGCCCTAGGGCATATAAAAATAAAAAGCATGCACAGAAGAGAAACAAAGATTCCCTAACAACCACTATGTTTATACATTTCTTTCCACAAAATTCTTTGCCAAAAAATATGATTTAAAATTTTTTAAAATCTAATTTAAAAGAATCTTATACAAATTGAATATTTATTTTTTTAATTTGTTGATATTTTTGAGATTTGTGTGACCTTTATTTCCACTTCTATTCCTTCCTCCCCTCTCTCAGAGCCATTCCTTGTAACAAAAAAAGAAGAAAAAACAATTCAAAAGAGCTACCAGTACAAGACTAACTGTATAGAGCCAGCCCTAGGGACTATCCATGCTGGGCCTTGAATTAGGAAGACTTGGGCTCAAAACCAGTATCAGGTACTTACTAGTTATGTGACCCTGCTCAAGTCACTTAATCCCTTTTTACCTCCGTTTGCTCAACTGTAAAATCAAGATAATGATAGCACCCACCTCCCAAAGTTGTTATGAGGATCACATGAAATAATATTTGTAAGTTGCTTAGCACAGTGCCTGGCACTTAAAAAACATTCAGTTGTTTTTTTTTATGTCCTTCCAGTATGCAACAGAAACAGAATTTGAAAGGTGAAAGAAGTCTCATGAGCTTTCTTGTCTAACCCATACACAAAAGGATTTTCCACCACAACACAGTTGAAATCTTTTTACACTCATTTGTGTCAAGTTGGACTAAATTCATACTAAATTACTGTTCAATTTTTTGTTTATTAGAATCAGAAATATGTGTCACTTGGTACTAATTCAGCCAAAATTTTATGCAATTTCCTCCATATTCTTCCCAATTAAATTATATCTTGTGCTATTTATTTTCTCTTGTAAAACTTTCAAAACAGAATAATCCTTGTTTCCTCTAAAGGAGTTTCTTTGGCACCCTTCTTATGGAGTGTGATGCCAGATTTGATCAAGGCCATATTGCCTTTGCATTTTTCCTCCAAAAGTTCAGAATAACTTCTTCAAATATTGGCTTTGATTTTTTTTCTCTGATATTTTGACTTAGCATTTAATTTAGCTTCTGTGGAGTAACTGTAGCCAGAATAATTAAATGTGTCTCAGGACATAATAAAAAGAAGCATTTACATTCAGAGTTCTAGGGCTGGAAGGGACCCTAGAGGCCATCTTACAAAAGAGGAAGTTGAGGGGCAGGAGGGTTAAGTGAGTTGCCCAAGGTCACACAAATAGTAAGCCTCAAAGGTAAGATTTAAACCCAGGGTCACTGACCACAGATTCCAAACACATACATGGTAATTCTCAAATAAAATCCGCCCCTATGATTTCATTTATCACAAAGAAGGAGGTGAACTCAGTTTCTCAAAGGCATTATACATGAGATGCAAGTGCCAGCAGAGAGGCTACAACAAACTAGAAAACTTCTGGGAAGGGCCAAGCGAAAAACTTCATGACAGATCTAAGGACCAGCTTCCCCAAGTTCAGAGAAGCTCAGTATCACACCGGCTACGAGACAGTAAAGTGTTTGGATGTAGCAACTCTGGAAGACCATCCACCAAGTGATAGATAGATTTATAACCTGCCTCCATGGAAGATGTGATTGTGGTAATGAAAGAATGGCTTTCTGAACGATTGAAGTTAATATTAGTGAATGCAGCCAGTATTTAATTTAAATTTTAAATTTAAACTCAAATTTAAAAAGGAATAAATTGTCCTTGATTTATAACAAGAAAAAATAGGCACAAAAGTGAACTTGGGCCAATAACTTCCTTCCATGATATAGTATCAAACTTGGAACGAGGTTTCAGGAAACCTACTTAGCTCTAATCTGGAACTGGGGATTTTAAATTTTCAAAGTAATTCAGACATCTTAATTTACTTTTGAATACAATTCCCTGCTTCTAAAAGAGGCACTTTAGAAAGTGAGGACCATAAGATTTCTTTCAAAGTAATAGGTTTTCAACCTTTTATGTCAACCCATATAAATGAGTTATTGCTCCTCTTCTGTTCATTATGCAGGATTCAATTACACTTAGTGGCATAATAATGGGCGGCAAATGTCATGGAGTGGGTAAACAGCTGCTCTCAGTGTCAGGAAGACCTGAATTTAAGTCCTGCTTCTGACACATATCAGCCATGTGACACTGGCCTGCCATTTATCTCTCAATATTTTAGGTAATTCTCTAAGACTATAAACTACAGAGCAAATGCCCATTTGCTTTGGTAGAGGAAATTTTCTCAATTGGGAATCTACTATACCAAAGAAATCACTCATCTAAATCTCGAATTTTGTCACTAGTGGGATAAAAGTAGAGTTCTCTGTGGTTTCAGGGATAGCTGTACAGGTTTCTGCTGATCATTGATTCCTGGTATGAGAATTGCATTGTGTTTCTTAGGTACTACCTCTAAGTTTAGATCCTTAGCAATTGAGAGGTCGAGGTTGCCTTGGAAATAATTTAGTTCAATTTTGATATGGATGAGGAAACTGAACCCCAAAGTGGAAAAATAATGTGCCCAAAGTGTCCTAAAAGAGTCAAGTCTAAACAGAGCTCTTCTAACTCCAAAGCAGGTGCTCACATAAAGCAAGATCATGGAAGAAGAAGAAGAAAATAGATTTCAGAACAGAGAAGCTAGAGTTAGAAAGGCAAGAAAGAAGAGATCATGGCAAAAGAGAGCAAAGAAAGTAAACAGCAGAAAGAACCAGCACACAGTCAGTCACACAATTGGTATTTAGTAAATACCTACCACATTCCAGAAACTGTGCTGGACAATGAGGATACAAGTACAATGAATGAAATAAACTCTACTTGACTTACTTTGGGAAAAGGAATTTTCTCACTGGAAGTTCCCATTATCAGTGGGGTTAAATGGTAGGGGAGGGATGTCACTAAGCCATCTATAAGAATCTCTGTAACCTTCACATTGACTTATAAAACCACACATTAATTTTATCTATGTTTTATTGTATTTTTGTTTTGTTAAATGTTCCCTGACTCCATTTTTATCTAGTTTGACCACGCTTGGGAGTATATTGACCATATCCTTTCCCCATCCCAATCAAATCAAAGGTCTGGTTTAAAAAAAAAAGTTTCAGACACACTCAGAATACCAGTTTTAAAAGGAAATAATCCTTGCCCACAAAGAGGTAATATTTTAGTGATTTGATAGACCAATGATTTCTTCAAAGTTAGTAGCCTTCTCCTCCTAGTATAGGTTACAATTCATCTGTGCCTTTTCATCTTGTTTTATCTTTTAAAGGCACAGATCATTTTAGTATAGCACAATGGCCCTGTGTTTGGAGGTTCTTTGGCAAAAGGAAGATAAATGCTTTCTAATTGGAAAAAATAATTCCAAAGACATACATACAGGATAGATCTCAATGAAAGTTTGTACAAATGGATTTCTTACTTCAAGGGTCCATGATGTCCTGTGGTGTGGATATGGATCAAAACTCAGAATACCAATATCTCAGAGTTGGACAGTTCAAATCCAAACCACACCTAAATAGGGAATCTCCATTTGTGTAAGAAGATTTCCTTGTGTAGGAAAAGTCTGATCATGAACCATCCAAACCAACCAAGTTATAGATACATATTTTCCTGTGATAATTCAGCTTAATACAGGTTTCCTCATGCAAAAAAAAAAAACAAGAAAAGAATTTTACTATCATTACCAGTTCCCTTTCTCCAAACACCCTCAATAATAATAATTGGCATTTGTGTAGCACTTTAAAGTTTACAAGGCATTTTACAAATATTATCTCATTTTATTTTTGCAGCAACCCTTGAGGTAGAGGCCATAATTATCCCTACTTTATAATATACATATTTGTGTGTATATAATATATTACATATATATATATATATATATATATATATATATATATATATATATATATATATATATATATATATATATATATATATATATATATATATATATATATATATATATATATATATATATATATATATATATATATATATGATAAAGACAGAGGTTTAGTGACTTGCCCAAAGTCAAATAGTTACTAAGTATCTTACTGGATTTGAACTCAGGTCTTTCTGACTCTAGGCCCAACACTATCCACTGTACCATCTAGTTTCCTCAGCCTCCACAATTGTACAAAGTCAAGTCCATATATCTTATCTGATCCTCCTCTTTCTCTTGCTCTTTCTTTCTCTCTGCCTTTCTATCTTTCTTTGTCTCTTTCAGTTTCTGTTTCTTTCTATATATATAGAATACACATGCATAGCATGTGCATGTCTTTTTTTAAACCATTACCTTCTAAGTCTTATATAATCAATACTCAGTATCAGTTCCAAGGCAGAAGAGTAGTAAAAGCTAAGCAACTGGAATTGAGCAATTTACTTGTTTCACAGTTAGTAAGTGTCTGTGGTCACATTTGAACACAGAACCTTCTGTTTCCAGCTCTGACTCTATATCATATATGTATCTTTTAAATTAATTCTATTTTTCCTACTAGAATATGCTTATTTTCTTTTCTTCCCTTTCAGAAGGGAAAAAATGCTTTTAACAGATATGCAAAGTCAAATCAAATAAATTCCTACACTAGCTTTGTGTACATATTGAGGCCATCACCACTCTTTCAGGAGGTGGACCTCCTTCCTCATCATTCGTTTTCTGGAAACATGAAAGGTCATGACATTGATTAGAATTCTTGTCTTTCAAAGTTATTTTTGCAATATTCTCATCATATAAATAGTTCTGTTTTAGCTCATTTTATACTGCACCATTCACAAAACCATGCCTGCCCAGAAGTTAAGTGAATGGTAGTTGGGGAGCAAAGACACTAGTAGTTGGGGGAGTCAGGAATTAATTTATATCATATAGGAGAATCTCAGAGTTGTACCATCACATCCAACCCCCACTTGAATAGGAATTTTTTCTTGAATATCTTCAATAAGCCTCTGAAGTGATAGGGAAAATATTCCTCCCCAGACAGCCCATTTTGTTTTGGGATCATTCTAATTATTTCCTACCGTCTTAATGGATGGTGTCACGAGCTACTGTAGCCAAAATAATTCACTGCCTGTTGGCCAACCTTCTGGTGATGAGCTTCTCCAAACTCAACTAAGCTGGTTCTCAGACAAACGACATACAGTATTTAATGTTTCCCAGCTTGGGAGGATTTGCTTTGGTTCCCTTGGCATAACTTTCAAGAACCCCAAGTCACCTTAATGTCACAGTGAGGCGCCAGAGTAAGATTTTGGTGGGATGACCAAGTTGAGAGTGGGGAAAATATGGATCCACTTTAAGTGACCTAGGCCAGTGCTCTACACAGAGCATATATTTATGTGTAACCTATATGTGGGAGATTTAAGTAGTTCAAAGGGCACAGGTATGCTTTGAGGATTCTTGGCTCCTATGCTTCTATGCTCAAGAACTTCTGGAAAATTCTACAGATGGCATTTTCCCTCCTCTCTGGCACCCTCTCCACTATATTACATTGAGACTATTTCTCCACTGTAATTACAAAATTCATAATTTTATGAAAGAAAGTTTTATTTTCATGTAAGCACAACTACTCTTACCATCACTGTCAGACATATTATGTACTCTGCATCCCTTCACCAGGATTTTCTATTAAGTGGTGAATCTTAAGTAGTTAGAAGATCTCTTATTTCTACCACTAATGCACATTTCCACTGATTATGTTCCCCTAACTTTAGGGGTCTAGGCACCCCAATTCCATTTAACCACAGATTAGTTTTTACAAAGGAATATTTACTCAAAAGGTAATTGAAGAATAAACATCCAAAGTCTCCCAACAATTCAAGGGCATAATTCTAACATCACTTTATCTCTTATGAGAGAAGGAAGATAAGTTGAAAACTTAATTCAGTTCCTATAATAGCAATAATCCCACCCATGTTACAAGTTTAGACCCCTCCCTAGGCTCAATTCTGGCCCCAGGCTTCTTAGGGATTCCTTGCTGGGCTGGCTACAATATTTGTATCATAATAGAATTATGGGCTCTAAGATACCCATGGCTCAAGCACCTAGATTAAGGACTCAGCTCTAGGCACATTAAAAAATAAAGAAGACCAAAATCCAATGCTTATTTCTTGGGGCTATAGAGTCAAAAGGAAAGAGGAGATTGCCTTGTTCTGTGTTTATTGCATTGTGTCTCGACTCTGAATAAATGAGAATTTCACTTCAGGATGGCACCAAAAAGACAAAACAATAGTGCTTCAATCAGTTATATTGAAAGACACAAACAGTTACAGCTACATGGACAGTGGAAGGATTGACTTCCAACCAAAAGATAGATCACCATAGAATGTCATCTCTCATGTGTAATGCCCCATTTTAGGTGATCTGTACATATACCTGTTACATAAAAAAGAAGGAAATCAAAGGAGATATTCTTGAATCAGCAACCATTAATCCCAAGGAAATATGTTAAACTCTTAGAGCCTAATTGTCCCCCCCAAAAAAGGATTTCCCTCAAGAATCTCCATCTTTGGGACTTCCGGGTAAGCATGGCAGCAGTCTAGACATGGGATGCTTCCTCTCCTCAGCACCCACCAATACAGACTATCTCAAAAGACCAAAAAAAAAATTCATAAGAATGAAGGGACTCTACAGTAGGGCACAGCATTGAAGGTATGTGGGATTTGGTGGTGAAAAAGCTCCCACCCAAACGTGAGCTGATCTACCCCCCCCCACCCAACTACAGAGACAGAGTCAGAGCCAGCACATGCCAGAATCAGAGAGTGAGTGAGGGGCACCACTAGAGTGAGCAAAGGGCACCTCTAGGTCCTTGGGAGCTGAATAAGACCAGCAAAGACCTACCCCTGAGAGCAGCTACACCTGAAAACCCAATGGACTGGGGAGCACAGACTGTGGGCGCTCTCGGGAAGGTAGCTCAGAGAACGGCAGCGAACAGCAGAGGCCATGGAGATTCAAGAGCTTGCCTCAGGCAAAATCCTTGCTCCTTAACTTCATACACAGAGAACCTGCCCAGCTCACTCAGATTTCTGACAAAAAAGGGAAGGAAAAACCTCCATAGTGATGGCAAATTATACACAGGAGCAACAAATACCCTCCAAGAAAAAAAAGGGCATTGACCCTCAAAAATTTTTCCAGAGGAAAAACCCAGGCTACACAGGAAATATAGGAAGAAATTTTTAAAAAAAACCCAAAACCTTCCAAAAAAATGGAAATTGTCCACAAGCTCTGGAAGAATTTAAATTGGAGCTTATCAAAAAGGTGGAAGCCTTCTGGCAAGAAAAGTGAGAAATAGTTCAAAGAGAACATCAAAAGATTATAGCAGAAAATCAAAAGATTAAAGCAGAAAACCAAAAGATTATAACAGAAAACCAGGCCTTAAGGACCAAAATTGGGCAAGTGGAAACCAATGATCTTGCAAAACAGCAAGAATTAATAAAGCAAAGTCAAAACAAAGAAGAAAACAAAATATCTCACTGGCAAGATGACAGATCAAGAAAACAGATCACGATGAGACAATTTGAGAATCATTGATCTACCTGAAAAGCCAGAAATAAAAAGAAATCTTGACATAATACTACAAGAAATCACCCAAGAAAACTGCCCTGATATTCTTGAACAAGGGGGGTAAAATAGACATTGAAAGAGTTCATAGAGCACCCTCTACATTAAATCCTCAAAAGACAACTCCCAGGAACATAATTGCCAAATTCTAGAGCTTTCAAATAAGGAGAAAATTCTACAAGAAGCCAAAAAGAGACAATTCAGATACCAAGGAGCACCAATCAGAATCACACAAGACCTGGCAGCTTCCACACTAAAGGACCACAAGGCCTGGAACATAATATTCAGAAAGGCAAGAGAATTGGGTCTTCAACCAAGAATCACCTATCCATCAAAACTGACTATATATTTCCAGGGGAAAGTATGGGCATTCAACAAAATAAAAGATTTCCAAGTATTTGTAAAGAAAAGACCAGAACCAAGTGGAAAGTTGTTATCCAAACACAAAGATCAAGAGAAACATGAAAAAGTAAATAAGAAAGAGAGGGAAAATGGGAAATATTTTTTTTATTCAAACTCATTTCTTTAAGGGCTACAGTTAGATCAAATTATATATATTAATATATGGGGAAATGGTATTTGTAACTCTCAAAAACTGTATTCATTATTATAGTAATTTGAAGAATCACTCACAGGAAGAGATTGAGGCATTAAGGGCTATAAGATGATATGCAAAAAAAAGAAAAAGGGTGGGGGGGGAATCAAAGATGGCACCAAGGGATACTTAAAGAAATAAAATAAATAGGATAATCTTTATCACACAAAGATACACTTGGGAATGGGAGGGGAAGGATACTCTTATAAGAAGGAGAGGAATAGAGTGCTAATAGGTAATACTTAAACCTTACTCTCAGTGAAATCAGTTTCTGAGAGGGAAAAGCATCTAGAACCATTGGGGTGTTGAATTCTATCTTATCCTACAGGATACGTGAGAAGGGAAAACTTAGAGGGGAGGGGGAGGGAGTACAAAAAAGGAAGAGAAAGAATAGGGGGAGGGAACTTAACAGATCCTAAAAAAACAAGAAGGGAACAAAAAGGGAGGGGCCAGAAAGGGAAGCATATTAAGGGAGGAGATTAGGGGGATTGATTAAAAGTAAACCACTGGTTTAAAAGGATATAGCAAAAGAAGAAAGGACAGAACTAGGAGAGGATATCAAAATGCTAGGGAATTCACAAGTGACAATCATAACTTTGAACATGAATGGGATGAACTCACCCATAAAATGTAAACGAATAGAAGAGAAGGATCCAAAATCCTACCATATGTTGTCTACAAGAAACACACCTGAGGTGGGTAGATACTCACAAGGTCAGAATTAAAGGTTGGAGCAAGACCTATTGGGCCTCAACTGATAGAAAGAAGGCAGGAGTTGCAATCATGTTATATGACAAAGCCAAAGTAAAAATAGACCTGATTAAAAGGGATAGGGAAGGTAAATACATCCTGATAAAAAGGAGTATAGACAATGAGGAAATATCAGTAATCAACATGTATGCACCAAATGGTTAAGCATCCAAAATTCTAAAGGAGAAACTAGTGGAATTGAAGGAGGAAATAGATAGTAAAACTATACTAGTGGGAGACCTGAACCTACCACTATCAAATTTAGATAAGTCAAATAAAAAAATAAATAAGAAAGAGGTAAAAGATGTGAATGAAATCTCAGAAAAATTAGAGTTAATAGATATATGGAGAAAAGTTTGTCTTTGTGCGCTTTTATCTGTGATGTAGATGAGTATGCACAAAATCTCTTGTGCATGAAGGAGATTTAAGTGGGAAAGTCAATGCACAGAGACAGTCCCACTCTCTCGGCGTTGGAAGCCCGGGTCCAGTGGCACGAAAAGTCGTTACACCTGGAGACTTCCTCAGCTTCATTGGATTGCCGTGTTGTCCTTGTGCTCCAACATGCCCTAAGCACTCTACAGTGCTTTGCTGCATCGCCCTCTCAGCTGTTGAACCTTCTTATTGGTTTCTTCCATCTGTTTGGCCAAAGCAGTCTTCACATGCTGGGTGAGCAAAGCCCTATAGGGACAAAAAGGAATACACCTTCTTTTCAGCAGCACATGGTACATTCACAAAGATTGACCATGTACTAGGTCATAAAAACATGGCAAACAAATGCAGAAAAACAGAAATAACAAATGCAACCTATCAGATCATAATGCAATAAAAAATAATGATCAGTAAGGGTACATGGAGAGCCAAAAAAATTAATTGAAAATTAAATAATATGATTCTCCAAAATCAGTTAGTTAGAGAAAAAATCATAGAAACAATAATTTCATTGAAGAAAATGACAATGATGGGACATCCTTTCAAAATCTATGGGATGTAGCCAAAGCAGTACTCAGGGGAAATTTTATATCCTTGAGTTCATATATTAACAAATTAGGGAGGGCAGAGGTTAATGAATTGGGCATGCAAATCAAAAAACTTGAAAGCAAACAAATCAAAAACCCCCAGAAGAAAACTAAATTAGAGATCCTAAAAATTAAGGGAGAAATTAATAAAATCAAAAGTAAGAGAACTATTGAACTAATAAATAAAACTAGAAGCTCATATTTGGAAAAACAAACAAAATACACAAAGTACTGATCGATCTAATAAAAAAGGAAAGAAGAAAACCAAATTAACAGTATCATAGATGAAAAGGGAGAGTTCACCTCCAATGAAGAAGAAATTAAGGCAACCATTAAAAACTATTTTGCCCAATTATATGGCAATAAATATGCCAACCTGGGTCATATGGATGAATATTTACAAAAATATAAATTGTCTAGATTAACAGAAGAAGAAATAGAATTCTTAAATAATCCCATATCAGAAAAAGAAATTGAACAGGCCATCAAAGAACTCCCTAAGAAAAAATCCCCAGGGCCTGATGGATTCACAAGTGAATTCTATCAAGCATTCAAAGAACAGCTAATCCCAATACTATACAAACTATTTGGCATAATAAGAAAAGAGGAAGTTCCACCAAATTCCTTTTATGACACAAACATGGTACTGATTTCAAAGCCAGGCAGGTGAAAAATGGAGAAAGAAAACTACAGGCCAATGTCTTTAATGAACATAGATGCAAAAAATTTTAAATAGGATACTACCAAAAAGACTCCAGCAAGTCATCACAAGGGTTATTCACTATGATCAGGTAGTATTTATACCAGGAATACAAGGATGGTTCAATATTAGGAAAACCATCCACATAATTGACCACATCAATAAGCAAACTGACAAAAATCACATGATTATCTCAATAGATGCAGAAAAAGCCTTTGACAAAATACAACACTCAGTCCTATTAAAAACACTAGAAAGTATAGGAATAGAAGGGCCTTTTTTAAAAATAATAAACAGTATATATCTAAAACCACCAGCCAACATCATCTGCAATGGGTATAAACTAGATGCATTCCCAATAAGATCAGGAGTGAAACCAGGATGCCCATTATCACTTTTATTATTTAACATTGTACTAGAAACACTAGCAGTATCAATTAGAGAATAAAAAGAAATTGAAGGTATTAAACTTGGCAACGAAGAGACCAAGCTATCACTCTTTGTGGATGATATGATGGTTTACTTAAAGAATCTTAGGGAATCAACTAAAAAGCTAATGGAAATAATCTTTAGCAAAGTTGCAGGATACAAAATAAACCCATATAAGTCATTGGCATTTCTATATATCTCTAACACACCTCAGCAGCAAGAATTAGAAAGAGAAATTACATTTAAAATGACTCTAGACGATATAAAATACTTGGGAATATATATGTCAAGACAAACACAGGAACTATATGAACTACTACAAAATACTCTCCACACAACTAATCTAGTTCCACACAACTAAATCTGAGCAATTGGAAAAACATTAACTGCTCATGGGTAGTATAAGCTAACATAATAAAAATGACCATCCTACCCAAACCTGTCTATTTATTTAGTGCCATACCCATTGAACTTCCAAAAAACTTTTTTTACTGAATTATAAAAAAAAACATAACAAAGTTCATTTGGAAGAATAAAAGATCAAAGATATCCAGGGAAATAATGAAAAAAATGCAAAGGAAGTTGACCTTGCAGTACCAGATCTCAAACTATACTATAAAGCAGTGGGCATCAAAACTATTTGGTACTAGCTAAGAGGCAGAAAGGAGGATCAGTGGAATAGACTTGGAGTAAATGACCTCAGCAAGACAGTCTATGACAAGCCCAAAGTCCCAACTTTTGGGACAAAAATCCACTATTTGATAAAAATTGCTGAGAAAATTGGAAGATAGTGTGGGAGAGATTAGGCTTAGACCAACACCTCACACCCTATACCAAGATAAACTCAGAATGGGTGAATGACTTGAACATAAAGCAGTAAAGTATAAGTAAATTATGTGAACACAGAATAGTATACATATCAGAAGGGAAAGATTTTAAAACCAAGCAAGACTTAGAAAGAGTCACAAAATGTAAAATAAATAATTCTGACTACATCAGATTAAAAAGTTTTTGTACAAACAAAAATCAGGACATTAATTCATTGCTGGTGGAGTTGTGAATTGATCCATCCATTCTGGAGTGCAATTTGGAAGTATGCCCAAAGGGCACTAAAAGACTATTTGCCCTTTGATCCAGCCATAGCACTGCTGGGTTTTTACCCCAAAGAGATAATAAGGAAAAATACATGCACAAGAATATTCATAGCTGCGCTCTTTGTAGTGGCCAAAAATTGGAAAATGAGAGGATGCCCTTCAATTGGGGAATGGCTGAACAAACTGTGGTATATGTTGGTGATGGAATACTATTGTGCTAAAAGGAATAATGAACTGGAGGAATTCCATGTGAACTGGAACAACCTCCAGGAAGTGATACAGAGCAAAAGGAGCAGAGCCAGGAGAACATTGTACACAAAGACTGATACACTATGGTTCAATCGAATGTAATGGACTTCTCCATTAGAGACAATGCAATGTTCCTGAACAACCCAGAGGGATCTATGAGAAAGAACACTATCTACATTCAGAGGAAAAACTGTGGGAGTAGAAACACAGAAGAAAAACAACTGCTTGATTACATGGGTCGAGGGGATATGATTGGAGATGTAGACTCTAAATGAACATCCTAATGCAAACACCAACAACATGAAAGTGGGTTCTGATCAAGGACACCTGTAATACCCAGTTGAATTGCGTGTTGGCTATGGGAGGCATGAGGGGAGGGAGGAATAGAAAATAATTTTTGTAACCAAGGAATAATGTTTGAAATTGACCAAATTAAAAAAAAAAAAAGAATCTCCATCTTTTTCAGTTGTTTCCTATCTATGTAGGATGGAAGAGAGCAGCAGGGAAATGGTAAAAAACAGATTCCAGCTTCCTGTTTTTCCTCATAGATCTTACCATTTCTATGGTGACCTGACTCATACCTTTTCAAGGCAAGGGCAAATTTAAAGGTAAAGACAAAATGGAAAATGACAAATATTGGAGGTACTGAGGACAACAAGCATGTTGATACACTGTTTGTAAAACTGTAAATTGGCACAGACAATGATCAGTCTTTTGGTGCCATTTCTCTCACATAAGATGTGAGCGAAACTTCCAAAGAAATCCTTCAATTCTATCCTTCTCTTAAGTTAGCAGAAAGGGAGGGAAGAAGGAAGGAAAATCCCAACAATGCTACAAATGTATATTGATTTCTACTGAATATAGAAAACATTTCATAATTTCAGGGGAAAGATTCTTCATGTTAAAAGAATCAAGATTCATTTGTAAATATCTTCAAATAGCAACTGACAAATTTGATCTCATTGCCTAGAACACTGCACTGCTATCCAGTAAAAAGCTAACTTTACAAGTATTGGTGTAGGGAAGCCAAAAAGCTTGAACAATTTATTTCCAAATCTGTCTGACTTTAGAAGGAGTTTTCAAAAAATGAAGTCTCCACATTAACTACATCTTTACCTACACTTGGACCCATAGGTCCCTCACAAATCAAACCAGCCTTTATTCTCTGATTTGACACTTTTTTTTTCATTAAAAAAATCTTTTTAAAGACATAACAGCAATTCCATGACAAAAAAGGGCTGGCAAACATTTGCTAGCTCATTTACAGCCTCAACTGGATACTTAATTTGTTTTTTAAGAGTAGGCTCTCATGAAATCCAGTGACACAAATCTCTAGTTCATCTCTTGCCAAGTACAATTTTGAAATATCAAAACAAAAGCCTTGTATCAGGCATGTCAACATATAATATCTATGTGCACTGGAGTAGCTCTCTCTTCCAAGACTTGGAACACAGACCTGTATAAAAAGATCTCTGGTCCCTCTAGTTCATTGTCAGGGGTGAAAGGCGATAAAGATAGGTAAAGGCGGTGTAAGCAACAGTGATACAAATATAGGATGCAGAATAAGATCTTCAAGGTTAGATTAGTTTTCTTCCCAAAGAGGAATCAGATAATTTAGGGGGAAATAACTGATCATTCGAAATCTTTCCATTAGGTCAAGAATTAGAGAAGAATTAGCAATCTCTTCTTACCAAATGGCTCTAGAATTTTACTGAAATATGGGTCAGGATGTTATGAATTTGTCCCAGAGTATTGTGATAAAGGATGGAACTGCACAGTATTGATGTTATTTTCAGGCCAAGGAGATCTAAGAATCAACTGAAAATGATTTAAAACTAACAGTTTGGAGGTAGCTGGGTTGCTCAGTGGATTGAGAGTCAGGCCTAGAGACAAGAGGTCCTAAGTTCAAATCTAGCCTCAAACACTTCCCAGCTGTGTGACCCTGGGCAAGTCACTTGACCCCCATTGCCTAGCCCTTACCACTCTTCTGCCTTGGAGCCAATACACAGTATTGACTCCAAGATGGAAGGTAAGGATCTAAAAAACAAACCAACAAACCCTAACAGTTTATGTAAATGTAAATTGATCATATCCATTATTAACTATATCCTTATCTTAGAAAATTCCATTTGTCTTATCCCTAAGGTTAACATTATTGGGGGGGAAGGGTATAAAGCAACTCTGAGATCCTACCTCATAGTCATTAGTGTCAAAATTGACAAAAATGGAAAATAAAAAATATTGGATTTACCATAGGAAAACAGGCATGTTGATGAATGTACCAGTGACCCAAGTCCAATTGCAAGAAACAAATTCAAAGTAGTAGATAAATTCTTGAAAGGGATATGGAACTGGAGATGCTTTGGTAGAAACTTCATCTTTACCCTTATTACCCCTTTGACTCTGGGGCTATCTTACTTTTGTTTTCCCTTTGGATCCTCACCCCATTTGTGCCTTTACCTACCTTGTCTGTATCCATCAATCCACCTCTCTTTTATGTAGAGCCTAAACAAGTAGAATATTTCCTTAGTACTTAAGAGTGGTAATTTCTTCAATGTGAATTCTTCTTATTTATACCTATGTAGGTTGCAATTGAGCAGCTAAGTGACACAATGGAGAGAGCACTTAGTCCTTGAGTCAGAAAAACATGAATTCAAATACAGCCTCAGACACTAACTGTATGACCCTGGGCAAATCACTTATCCCTCTTTCCCCCAGTTTCCTCATCTGTAAAATGAATTGAAAGGCAAATCACTTCCTATCTTTGCCAGGAAAACCTTAAATCAGATCACAAAAAAGTAGGTTGTGACTGAAACACCCAAACAACAAAAGGTCACAATTATTAGGCTATGAGATATCTGAGGCAGAAACTATTTTCTGCCTTGCTTTGTATCTCTAGCACTTAGCACAGTGCTAGGCAGATAGTAGGTACTTAATAAATCCTTGTTGGCCTCACCTGAAAAAAAAAGACTTCATGAGTTCCTTTAGGTAAATATATACATACATACATACATACATACAATGTATAGATAACATGTATTTATGATATTTTTAGAATTAAAAGAACTTCATATGAGAACAAATTTTGAAAAAACAATATCATTAAGTATGTCATCCAAGTTTTTCATACTCTTTCTGTGTTGAGAATTCTTTTCTACTCCTCATTTGAGTAAGAAAATAAGAGCCTTTCTCAGATAAATGGGAAGAATCTACCCACCATGAGCAAGTGTAAGCTTGTGATAGTTTGGATTTGCTTTTCATCGCTTCTATAGGTTGAAGAAAATGATGAAATAGTTTTATGGTTAAAATTTACTGAATCCTGAGGAATTCATTGGGAGAAAGCAATTCTGGTGCTCACACACACACACACACACACACACACACACACACACACGAACCCCTCTATTAATTAGAAGTAGGGACTAGACATTTAATTTTAATAGTATAGGGAATTTCCAGATGAAGAAATTCCCTCTACCCATGCCCATCAATGCCTCCTTCTGCAATTTCTAGTCTTACACAGAACACTAGAACACTGAGAGCAGAAGTTCCTTATTCAATGTCACACAGCCAGGCTATATCAAAGAAAGCATTTGAACCCAGGTCATTCTGACTTTGAGACCAGCTATCTAATATACAATATTGCTGATTATTGACAAAAACTTAAAAGCAAGATATGTTTCAGATGATCAGCAATGTTGATACTTCAGCTGGTTGCTCATTAAAATCTATCTCTCAGATTTATGTAGTTCAATTATCCATGGACATGAGAGTTAATTTGATGGCTAAATATAAATCAGTAAAAATAGCAACAATTTTTGAACCAGTACAGGGCATCAAACTACTCACTACCGTTATATATCATCATTGCTATATGGGGAAAATAAATGAACACTTCTCAGACTGACAAACTGATTTAGAAATGTATCATGGATGAACTAAGATCAATTGTGACAGATACCCATTCCAAATTAAGTCAAAGATGTCTAACGCTAGAAAGAAAGTGCCAAAGTTGATATACTATATACTAAATAGATATACTAAATAGAAATGAACAGGTTTAAATATTTCCTTTCCAATAACCCAAAGGCTTTACGCTGAGGCTTAACTAGATATTTTTTATCTGAGGAAAGTAGCATGAAACCTGCCCTTCAGTCAGTGTTTTAGATAAATTTGTTCTGGGGCAGAGTGGGTAGACTCTCAGACACTTCTGTGGCAAGGGAAGACAAAGACTTTGGGACCCTGGAAAGTCACTGCTGGGGAGGCTATAGTTCAGTGGGATGGGGGTAGAGGGTGAGGTGAGGAGGAGCAACAAGTTCTTGCCAACTACTTGCTAAACTCAATTTTATCTAATCTACAGAAGGAATACAAATGTTACCTCTGCCCTCTAAATTCCATGCTCTAAACAGAGATCCAGTTGCCCTGCCCTCATAACAGTTTTGCTAATGGCAATGAATAATAATCAATTAGATTGAATTTAGAACTCTCCTAAATTCTTTAAGGCCCTAATGTCTCAAGCTGGAGATTCTTAGAAAATTATACAGACAATTCACATTATTTTCTGTCATATTCCCTGGCCCCCTCAAATGGAGGTGGAGTGCCATCTGAAGTTTTTTATATCTGGTGAAGTCACTAAAATATGGGGCAAGTGATAAGGATGAGAAAAATCTGAAAGGAGAAAGGGGCTTCAGAAGTGTTCTTGCCTCCAAGCCAGTTTGTCTGCCTACAATAAATAAGTACTATAAAGTTAGGTTTTTAAAAAGTACAACATCATTTGAAATGCACTGGAGAGCTCATTAATTACATATGATGAATATTTTTAGAAGAACTAATTAAAGCCCAATAAACAAAATAGATAGATGAGTCAAGAAAACCTTAGTTCTAGATCTACATCTGTCATATATAGGCTTCTTGGCACTGGACAAATCATTTAAACTACTAGTGTCCTGGACAGCTCTTTATGAACAAATCACCCATTGTGTTGGTAGAAGATATTTCCTCTCCCTGAATTGTCTATATGAATTAAATCATAAGTCAATAGAACCATCTTCTTCCCCAACCCTCAAAAACCATCATTTATCCTCTTCACTTTCTTCTTTAAAATAAGGAATTCAAAATCAATTTCAGAAATCCTATTTAGTAATCAATTAATTTCCATGAGCATCTAGATTGCTAGCTATTTTAGGGCAAAGTCATGTCAGATCCTCTGTGCTTAACATAGGGCTCTAAAAAACTATAGAAAATGTGATGTAGTGGGAAAAGCACTGGAATAGGAATCAGAGTTCTTGGATTGATATCCCAGCTTGACCTCTTATTAGGATGTGATTTTGATTCTCAGAGCTCAGTGTTCTCAACTATAAAATGAAGGGATTAAATTAGATGATTTCTAAAGTCTTCTCTTCTCCTAGGTCTGTGATGCATTGCTCAAATTTTGTATATTCTGATGTAGAACACATTTCCTGCCCAAAGGTCAGGATTTCATGCAAGACTCATTAGTGTACATTTCATGCAATCATTCTGATTATAAAGCTAGAAGAGACTTAGAACTTGAAACCTCCAGAGTTGATAATGCTGCTCTTAAAAAAAAGAGTCATGTGGACTATTTTCACTGAGAAATGGGAATTCTTCTGAATAGCGGAAGATTTTCCTATTGCCTAAAAGCATATTTCAGTTGCAATGTATTGATGCAAAAAGGAAAAATGAAATCATTACAATTTTCTCAGAACCTCAATGGAGGTTAGGAGTAGAGGGTGGTATAAACAAAGACAAGGAGTATTTATAAAATACAGTTATTATTCTAATCCTTCTTATAAGATGGCTGGTTAGGAAACAAGATCTTAAAAACTTTGGCCCTTTTCCAACCTCTCATGACTTCTTGCAACAGCTTTTCTCTTAAGTGTGATACTCCACAGCTGTAATGAAGATGGCCTCCATGGTTGAGAGGTGGTCATGAGGAAACAGTGATTGAATTAGATTTTTTGTCTTCCATTTTTCTTCCAAAGAGACACAAACACCTTGAAAAGTAACAATATTTTGGAGACTATTTTAACAGAAAGATTATCATATCTGGTTCTTTTTCCAAGTTCTATTGTTTGACGAGACTCAAAAGAGTAACTGGAGAATCTTCTTTTGCTTTCAAGATTGCCAACTTTATTCAGCTCTGTACAACTGATAGAAAAGTTACACATAGTGGTAATGGGTTTCAAGAAAGGCTAAATCTGACTATGAAAGATGCCATGAAACTTTAATTCCAGAGTTGATAAAGAAAGTGACTAAACTATTTATCAAGCATGACCTAAGTAAGAATTCAGAGGAGAAAATCTAGCTTAGCTAGATGTATTGCTCTTATAGTATTATGGAAGGATAGGTGAGGCTAGAGAAAATTTAGATGGATAATATTTTAAAGTTTCCCCTATACCCTAATACTCAGATGGATCTGTGATCTCATCAGCCCATCCATTCAGCTGCATCCTTTGTGACCCTTCAAATGTCCTACTGCAAGGTTCCTCATGAGAAGCCACCTAATATTCTAAGGACTTGCTTTTCCTTATCCTAATATTATAAGAATACTATTGGAGGGCTGGGGCTGTCCACCAATCATTTGTTGCCCTAGACCACACATGATCACTCATTTTCTTTTTCTTTCATAGATTTTCTGTTCTTATTCCTCCATCATTTGGTACACATTGCTGCCTGTTCATTCTCCCCAAGCATTTATCAATTGTCCTCTTTGGGATACATATTTTTCAGCTCTCAGGAGACTGTTGCATTCCTGTCTTGCAGCTGTATATCACTAGAAGAATACTGGTACCAAAAATATGGGTCTGAGTTTCTGGGAGAAGGTAAGGATCATTAAAATAATTTTACATGATGCAGGAGGCAATCTGGCAGACTAAAATAATCTTACCCCAAATTAGGATTAAAACATGATGGTTGATGGGCCTTTCCCACGAATGGCTGGGAAAATCTACTCATTTAATAACTGTTTAAGATGGTGGGAAATTTGACCATCATGGTTCTACAGAGATGGGTTCAACTTTTATGGTTCAGATAGGTCAGGAGCTGGAAAAATTCTGCTCAACCTCAGAAATACAGAAAGACATACTTCATATGGCATAGTATATACAAGTCTCATTAGAATGGATATTATAAGATTATTCTATGATTATAGAGCTGGAAAGTACCCTAGAAATCAACTAATCTATGCCCCTCATTTTGCAAATAAATAAGTTTCAGAAAGATCAAGTGATTTGCTCAAGATTATGCAGTTAGAGAATAGTAGTCAGGGCTATAATGGCTTCTCTCTCTTAATATAATGCAAACAAAGTTGGGGGCTACAAGTGTTATTTTTTAATATTATTTATCCATATTATTCTATCACAATATTTTATTATGACATAACTATAGATAATATTGTATATTATACAATCATTTCATAATCACTTCTATAATTTTTAATATATATTCTATTTTCATAGTATTTTGTAATGTTATTACCTTAACCATATCAATATGTTTTTAAACAGTTTTGCCTCATCTTTCAGGTAATTTTTTCAACTGGATTTTATTTTTTTTCAATGAATGAAAACTCACCTTCTCTCCCTCCTACCTCTCCTCTCCCCACTGAAAAAGAAAGAAAAAGAAAACCCTTGTAACAAATAAGCATAGTCAAGCAAAACAAACTCCCTCCTTGGCCATGTCCAAAAAAACAAAAAACAAAAATCTCAGTTTGCAGTTCTCATCACCTTTCAGTCAGGGATAAAACAGAATGTTTCATCATGAGTCCTTTGGAATTGGAGTTGGTCATTGTGTGGAACAGAATTCTTAAGTCTTTTAAAGTAGTTTGTCTTTGCAATGTTGTTATTATTGTATAATTTCCTTTCCCCCTTTTTGCCAAATTCACTTTCATCAGATCATCAGATCATATTGATATGTTTCTCTGATAATTTCTCATAACATAATAACATGCTTCCACCATCATACACTATATTTAGTTCAGCTATTCCCCATGGTTTCCAATTCTCTGCCAACACCACAAAAGAACTGCTAATAAGATTTTTGTACATATCCGTCCTTTCCTATGCCTTTGATCTCTTTGGAGTACAGACCTGATAGTGGTCTATAGGGTAATTTTCAATTATGTCTTAGGGCAACCCAATATTTTTGTGGAAACACATCCTTGAAATCATGATTAGGTCAGTGAGAAGTGGAATTCCATTTATGAATATCTGATTCACTTAGAACCCTTCACTAATAATAAGGCTAGAAACAACTCACCCTACAAAAAGAAGCCAGCACCTCCTCTACAACTTAACATTTTTTAAAACCCTTACCTTTTGTCTTAATATTAATTTTAAGACAGATGAGCAGCAAGGGCTAAGCAATTGAAGGTAAATGACTTGCCCAGGATCACATAGCTAGGAAGTGTCTGAGGTCAGATTTGAACATAGGTTCTCCCAAATCTAGACCTGGTACTTCATCCACTGTGCTATCTTACTTCCTCTCCACAATTTAATCTTAAAAAGTTTCCAAGAGCACTGAGAAATTAAGTAATTTGTCCAAAGCAGAAGGCAGTCCTTGAAAGCAGATATTCTTCAATGAGACCAACTTGACTATATTGTGGGGCCACCATGATAGATGTTATGAAACATGTTAACCCAGCATTAAAACTATTAAAAAATAAATGACTGACAGACTGTGAGGCCAAAACCCCCTTTCCCACCAATCCCTACTGAAACTAACAGCCTCCCCAATCCCAACACCTGCCACTCCAGCAACACCTGGCATAACACCAAGATTTTGTTCTTTAGCCTGTCCTGCATGTCTAAGCACCAGTTTGAGAACCAAACCCTAACACCCCCATAGGCCAGGACTTCCCACACCCTCAGGAGCATCTAATGAAATTAACCCAAGTAGCTTACCTTGACCAGAGACAACCAATAAAAGCAAAACAAGTTACCTCATCCCTAGCAACCCCCTATTCCTCCAACACTATAAGAAGTATACACCCTTCCCCAATCAGGTGAAGATTCAGCAGCCATCTTTACTGGTGTCTATCTTCCCCTTGTTGCTGCTTCCTGCTATCCCCCTCCCTCCCTTTCCTCCAATAAAGCCTTGCTCTATCACCCTACTCTGGTCTCATTAGCCTCTTGAGTTGAACCTTTATCAGTCAGACACTATATAATATGCATATTACATAGTGTCTATTATGTGCTCAGCACTTTGCTAAACACTTTTTACAAATGTTATCTTATTTGATCATTGAAATCATTTTTACTACTCCACCATTTACACAAGTGACTCATTTCTGGAAGTAATATGAAGTTAGTATATCATTTTTCTCCCTTTCTGTTTCCTGTTCCTTAATTCTTTTGGGTCTTCACTAGAAAGAATGATTTAAATCTCCAACCTTCTTAAGAAGCTAAAGTTAGGGAAAGCTCATCTTGGAAATAGCATGCTCTTTGCAACCCAAAACATGCCAAGAGAAGGCTGCCTTTCAGGGAGTGGTTTAAGTTGTTAGCTTATATAAGAAAAGAGTCAGTTATGAAAGGCTAATATTGTGCATACCATTTTGTGTTACATGAGGCATTCTTAATCGATTTAAAATATTCTCTTATTAGTTTCTCCAACTTCTAAGTGCAATTTGCTATGTTTATCAATATTTTTCTCTCTTTTAGAGATGACATACAGATGAACAAGCTGAGACCTCAAGGCAATAAATGACTTGCCCACAGTCACATACCTAAGAAGTAGGGCTGGGATTTGAATTCAGGTTCTTGGTCTCCAAATCTCTCAGAATTCTTTTCACTTTTTTCTTTGAATTCTGTATTATAAGAGTCTATTGGTTGGCTGCTTGCTCATTTAACATAACATCTGATAAGATCCTGTCAAGTGGTATAAGGCATTTGTTCTCCTGGCTAGCAATTTTTCATTGTAAGGATGTCATTTGTCATGTCTGACCAGAAATCTGGGAGATATTAAGAGTTTTTTAAAATAATTTTTTGCGGTGGTACAATTAAAATAGAATTATTTACAAGATTTCCTTATCAAATACTTTTAATTGTGAGTCTTGAAAATTCTCAGACTTGTGAATGTTAAAAAATTCCCCATTGGGGAATTCTCCATTGGGACAATTCCCTATTAGGGACCATTCCCCATCTATCTACTTCACCATACTTAAGCATGCCCTAGGGGAAGATAAAGTTATAAACTCTTTGCTGAACAATGAAAAACTTAAACCCATACTTATAGTAAGACAAAAAAGTTCTTAAGCCATGCCTATTTTTGGATATAATACAAAGGGGTGCTAAGTACCTATAAAGATCAGACAACTTGTGAACTTACAAGGAGCAAAGAGGTGGAAACTTACTCAGAGCTTTCCTGGTGTGAATTACTCAAAAGTTCATACCTTCTTAGGTGTGAACTAAGAATGGTCTGTCCTTTGAAAAATGTCTACTGTGATTGGTAGATATAAGAATTTAGGGGAGGTGACAAAGGAGAAAATGCCCTTTAAAAGGAGACAAAAAGCTCTCTCTGGAGACAGTCAGCTAGGAAAGGCTGCCTTGAAAGGTCTCTCTCGAGACTCTCTCGGCGACATTTCAGATTGAGGATTAAGCTGGTGAAGGCAGCTGAGATGGAGCTGGCCTGATGTCACTAGAATCCTTGCTTGGACAGATCTTGAGGTGAGTGATTAAGGACTGACTGATCTTTTCTCTTAGGGGTTATGCCTGGGTTGGCCAGGACTGGCCAGGGCCAGCTTATCATTTTCTCATTATTCCCTTTTTTCTCTCTTTCTCTCCTTTTCTTTAATTCCTCATTTGTATTAATTAAAATCTCTATAAAACCCAGTTGACTTGGGTATATTTCATAATTGGGAATGTTTCCCTGGCGACCACCTTATATATTGATTTAAAAACAAGACACTGTAGTGAAAACATATTTTCTGCGGTCAAAATTTACTCATTCAATCTTATATCTACTACAATTTAAGTCTTCCACTATTTTAATCACTACAGTTTATCCCTCACCATTTTAACTCTTACAGTTTATGACATCCAACCACTCTTTTAAATACTACATAATGTGATTGCTTAAACAGGAGAACACTGTTAGTTAACTCCTGGTCTGCCCATCCACAACTATTAGGTTTGTTCTAGGATCATTTAATTTTTTCAAAAGTTGAGAAGATGAGATGAGATGCTTTCATTCTGGAACTGATTCTGGACAAAAGAGAAGAAATGGTTGTCAAAGCAGAAGTGACTGCAGCTGGAGGAAGAAGTGAGAACTTTATCTTAGAATTCAGGAGAAATGAGAAAGGAAATACTAAAGAATGTATAATGCAGCCTAGATTTGGTTAGAGAAAATTTCAGTCTAGAGAAATTATAACCATGGTTTAAAGTTCTACAAGAAAAATCACTCTATGAAGAATAGAAGTCTCAGGATTCTGACCACACAAATGCCAGTGGTCTTAAAAGGAAGAAAAGAGGGAGCATGGTATGAATGGACACAGAAGTAATAGAATATATTTGACTTGTATAGGAAAAAGAAGCAAATACTGGTAACTGACAGTGAGTGCCAAAGAAGAACATTCAATTTAAAACTTTCTACACAAACAAAAGCAACTCAAAGAAGATTAAAAGACAAGCACCAAAATACGAAAAAGTCTTTATGTCAAATGTTTCTGATAAAGACATCATTTCTGAAATATAGAGAGAACTAAGCTAAATCTATAAGAATACAAAGCATTCCCCAATTGACAAATGTTCAAAGCATTATAAAAAGGTGATTCTCAGATGAAAAAACTAAAATTATCTTTGTGATATGAAAAATGCTCCATGTCACTATTAATTAGAGAAATGCAATTAAAATAACTCTAAAGTATCACCTTATACCATAAGGGCCATAAAATTGTATATACCCTTTGGCCCAGCAATGTCACTAGTAGGTCTATATTCCCAAGAGATTAGAGATAGGAGAAAAGAACCTACCTGCACAAATATATTTATAGCAGCTCTTTTTGTGGTGGCAAAAAAAAGTAACTAGAAAAAGAAGATAAGTCCATCAATTGGGGAATGACTGGACAAGTTGTGTTATATGCTTGATCTGCAATACTGCTGTGCCATAAGAAATGAAAAACAGGATGATCACCAGAAAACTTGGAAAGACATATGAAGTGATGCAAAGTAAAGTGAGCCAAACCAAGAGAACATTGTGAATAGTAACAAAAATAGTGTGATAATGAACTGTGAATGATTTGACTTTTATCAGTAAGGCAAGGATCAAGGGACTTATGACAAAGAAAGATATCCACCATCATAGGAGGAATAGAAGGAATCTGAATGCAGACTGAAACATATCATATTTTTACGTTATTTCCTCCCTGAATTTTCCCCTAATGTAAGGGATAAATATCTTATTTCACATGATGAACATGGAAATATATATTATATGATGACATATGTACAAGCTATATCATACTACCTGCCTTCTTAGGAATATGAGAGAAGTGAAAGAAAAGGAGATAACATGGATTACAAACTGTCACAAAATGAATATTAGAAATTGCTATTAACATATAATCAGGGGGAAATTTTACAATTATTATCCCTTTTTTATCTTTTAGTTCAGATATTTTATTTTCCCAAATACATATAATAATTTTCAACACACATTTTCCAAAATTGTAAGATTCAAACCATCTCCTTTTCCCCTTTCCCTCCCCCCATTTGGAGATTGTAAACAATTTTATATGGACCATACAAGTATTATCATGCAAAGCACTCTACCATGTTTGTTGTTGTTATAAGAGCACATTCATATAAAATCAAAACCCCCAAAATAAAACCATAAATACACTGATATGAAAGATAGTATTCTTTGATCTGTACCCAGCCAACTCCAATTCTTTCTCTGGAGGTGGACAGCATTCCTGTCTTTCAGAATTGTCCCAGATCACTGCATTGCTGAGAGTAGTCAAGTATTCACAGTTGATCATTATACAATATTGCTGTTACTGTATACAATGTCCTCCCAATTCTCCTTATTTCACTCTGCATCAATTCAAGTAGATCTTTCCAGTTTTTTCTGAAATCACCTTGCTTATCTTTTCTTATAGCACAATAGCATCCCATCACCAACATATGTCACAATTTGTTCATCCATTTCCCAACCAATGGTTTCCAATTCTTTGGCACTACAAAAAGTGCTGCTCTAAGTATTTTTGTACAAGTAGGTCCTTTCCCCTTTTTAATGATCTCTTTGATATATAGACCTTAGTAGTACAGTATCAAAGGGTATACACAGTTTTATAGCTTTTCTAGCCCTTTGATCATAGTTCCAAATTGCTCTTCAGAATGGCTGAATCGGTTTGCAAATTCACCAACAATGCATTAGTGTCCCAATTTTGCCACATCCTTTCCAACTGAAGCTTCCTCGAACCCGAACGAAGCCTCAAGATAGGAAGATAGAGGAAGGATAGAAGTACTGTATGCCGCAAGGTGGGTGGTGGAGTCAAGTTAGAGATATGAGGTGGCAGGAATGAGTCAGAAATCCAGGCCTTAATAATTATCAAGGAGCCACAGCAGAAGGCTTATACCTGTCCAGTGATCCAAATTTAATACCACACAGGTTGGAGACAAGATAGAGAAAAGAAAGTGCCTGGCCAAAGGCCAGGTCCCAGGTGGGAGAGGTAGATAAGGAAAGGAATCAAAGATGGAGCTTGGCCAGAGGCCAAGCTCCAGCAAGGACTGGCATCAGTGAGAGCTGAGATCCAAGTGAGGAAGAGAGAGAAGAGGGGCGGAGCTTGCTGTGGCCCGGTATTTAATCTCTTTGATATGACACAATACATAGGGATGATTATCATTGGTTAATGACAAGGTATAGATGTGGTTTATCTTAGCCAGGTGAACACAAAGAAACCTGTTTTCCCACCTAACCTGGGGGAAGCTGGGGTCAAGGGTCAGAGGCTTTCCCAGCCATGCACAAGCCTGAGCATGCTCTCTTCTAAACCACTCTGTACATACTGTTTCCCTTGCCCATAGCTAGGGGTGGACTGCTACACCAACATTTATCATTTTCCTTTATTGTCATATTTGCCAATGTGATAGGTATGAGGCAGTACCTCAGAGTTATTTTAATTTCCATTTCTCTAATAAAGAATGATTTAGTTAAGCCATTCCCCAATCAACAAATGGCCAAGGGATATGAATAGGCAGTTTTCACATGAAGAAATCAAAACTATCAATAAGCACAAGAAAAAGTGTTCTAAATCCCTCCTGATTAGAGAATTCAAATTAAAAGAACTCTGAGGTACCACCTCACACCTAACAGACTGGCCAATATGGCAGCAAAGGAAAGTGATAAATGTTGGAGGAGATGTGGCAAAATTGAGACACTAATACAAAGCTGGTAGACTTGTGAATTGGTCCAACCATTTCAGAGGGCAATTTTGAAACTATGTGCAAAGGTCTTTAAAAGAATGCCTGCCCTTTGATCCAGCCACTGCTGGGTTTGTAGCCCAAAGAGATAAGGAAAAATACTTGTACAAAAATATTTATAGCCACACTCTTTTTGATGACAAAAATTGGAGTATAAGGGGGTGTCCATTGATTGGGGAATGGCTGAACAAATTGTGGTATCTGATGGTGATGGAATACTACTGTGCTGAACTGAAAGGACCTCCAAGAATTGATGCAGAGTGAAAGGAGCAGAACCAGGAGAAAATTATACACAGAAACTGATACATTGTGGCACTATCAAATGTAGAGTGATCTATTAATATGAAAATAATATGTTTTTCTTCTGCATTTCTACTCCCACAGTTCCTCCTAGCAGCAATGCAATGATCCAGGACAATCCAGAGGAACTTGGGAGAAAGAATGTTATCCACATCCAGAGAAAGAACTGTGGGAGCAGAAATGCAAAAGAAAAACATGGGATTGACTGTAAAGTACCACCTTAATAATAAGAGCAATAAAACTGTACAGACCCTTTGGTCCAGCAATGCCACTAGTAGGTCTATGTTCCAAAGAGATTAAAAACAAGAGAAAGGAATCTACCAGCACAAATTCTTCTGGGGCTAAAAGTTTAGCCTCATACTTGGCCAGAGGACTTCATTTTCATTATGAAAAATCAGGCACACTGGACTACCTTGCCCTGGGAATTATAACTTTACCTTGAGCTCGGGTAGGGGTTCTAGCCCTCACACTGGTCTCACATAGGCTAGATGCACTGGGTATTGCCTTGTGCTGGGGTTGAGGTTCTCTGGATAGTCTTGGATTAGGGATCCAGATCTTGTTCTGGGCTTACACAAATCAGGCATCCCTTGTGGACTGCCTTGCACTAGGATTCAGGACCTCACTGCAGGCTTAGACAAGGGTTCTGGGTCACCCATTGGGTTTACACTAGTTAGGTGCCTTGCCAAATGCCTTGTTCTGAACTTTGTTGCCTCAGTGTGGGTTTGGGAAGGGTCTCATCTGCCAGGTACACCACAGGCTTCCCTGTGCTAAGACTTGGGTCCTCACTGCAAGTTTCAGCTGGGGTTTGGAACTTCAAAGGGTAGATTTGGGGCTATACTGCTTTTGGCTTAGTCTGTATCTCAGGGTCTCAACAATGGCTTGAGCCCAGATTCATAACCTTGAGCCTTCAGATGTGGGGTCCAAAGGCTTATTGGCTTACATTGGTACTTTTTGGTGTGGGCTCCTGTGGGCTATGCTCCCCATTCACCCCAGTGAACCAGACGTCTATGCCCACCTTTTAAGTTCTTCTCTCCATGAAAATTGCTTCATTCTATTTCCTTATTGGTTCTGCCATTGCACCATTCATTTTAAGGAATTATTTTAAGGTTGATTAGAGGGGATTCTCATCATGGTTTGAACTTTCCTAGCTTCTACTTACCATCTTGGCTCTGACCCTTATTATCTCATGTGAGCCTCACAACAACCCTGAGAGGGATGTGCTACTCTCTCCATTTTAAAAATGAGGAAACTGAGGCAAACATAGGTTGTGACTTGCCTAGAAACACACAGCTAGTGTCTGAGTAATAATCCATTTGCTGGAAAAGAGTAATTCTTCATTTCATTACTCAGTGAAGTATAATTCTTGCTCTCTATGTTATTTACTCATATTAAGTATTAAAGCAAAAAAAGCAACTTATCTTCCCAATAGCAAAACTGTCGAATGAAAGGAACAGTTTTCAAAAGAAGAAATGCAAATTGTCAAAAAAAAAAAAAGATAAAAAGTGTTCCAGTCACTAGTAGGAAAATTCAAATTTAAACAATTCTGGGGTTTCACCTCACACCCATCAAATTGGCAAAAAATATTTGTATATTTTTAAAATTTCAATAGTCAGTGTTGGAAAGAGTGTGGGGAAAAGAAAAACTGGTATTTTTGGCAAAACTATAATTTGATCCAATTGTTCTAGAAAACAATTTGGAATTATGTGATTAAAGTGACTAAACCCATTTGACTCCATACATCCCAAGGAAGTCAAAAACAACTACAGAGCCTATAAATACAAAGTATTTAAAGTAATTGTATAGGCAAATAAGAGTATACATTCATGTAGTATACATACTACATATAAAGCATTCATTTTGTAGCATCCAAAAAGGAAACAAAATAGTTGCCTGTTAGTTGAGAATATCCCGTCAAATCATCGTTTTTTTTAACCAGACAACTATTTCATCGATGTGAGGAATGTCTTCTCCCTGGGACACTGAGAGGTTAAGTGACTTGCCTAATTTTACAATTAACTAGAGACTAAATACTTTCCAAAGGATAGAACCTGAGAACCTTACATCTTGGAAAAACCTATTCAAGCACTCTCAGTGACTTGGGAATGGTTCCAACACTCTGGTTCCATCTCTTCTCAGATCTCATTGATTTGGTAGATATGGCTTTGCTTAGTTTCAACTCTCAGAGAAGATACCAGAAGATGCCTGATGTAACACTTCCTTCCCATCTTCCTGTTGTCTTGTCTCATTAGTAAGGTCCTTAAAGGCAGGGATTGTCTTTATTTTTCTTATTTATATTCCCACAATTTAGCACAGTGTGCTTGGCACATAGTTTCAATCGATGCTTATTGGATTTAATTGGTATTAAACACACTTTAGAGGATTCCAACTTCCATACTCCACTCCTATCCTCTGTCAACATGGATTTTGATGACTCAGTTTACCCTTACTTTTGAGAAACCCCAGTACTAAGCACACCTATTTTGTTTGAAAGTTAAGTACCTGTTTGTTTTGAAAGGTTTCTCCGATTGGATGAAACTTTTCCTCTCATGAAGCCCAGTTTCTTAATTTGACCTTTTGCCTTTAATTTGTTATAGCTGAGTATTCTTTAATGCCACAGCTATAGACTACAAGGAGGGTTACACACCTGTTTGTGGTTAGTCTTTGTAGGCTTCCCAAACGGTATAAAGAGATTCTCAGATTCAGTATCTCTTCAGATTTATGTACCTAGTTGTATTTAAAAAAAAAAAGATAAGAGAGGGAAAGTTTGTACCCTGAGGGAAGTTTGGACTTTCAGTATGGAGAGGGGGAAAAAGAGGAGAATCCCCTTCCACAAAGTGGGGTACAGGGGAGATAACTGATGTTTAGGGTTGGCTCAGAGAGAGGAGGTTTAAAGATTTTCCCCCTTCTGCCTTCCCTCCTTAGATAAAGCTGCTTTCCCCAAATTGTTCTTGTCCCTCTTGTCCCCCCTCCACTACTCGAGACCAAAGAGTCTCCCCTTGATCTGTTCACTCACACTCAGCTTGGGGAACAGATAATGTTTAATATCAACTCAATTAGGTAAGACAACAGGCAGGGAAGAATGGAAAAAGGAATGTGGAAAAAGGGGGTCCCTGTCTCTATCTAAACCCTTTCCCCTCTCTGCTTGACTTTGGGAGGAACTCAGTGGGCCTTGGCAGCCTGAGCCCCCTGAAAGTCAGGTTGACTCACCCCTGGGTAACAGGAGTTGAGGTAAAGTCTGCTCAGGTTTCTGTTCAGAAGTCCTTTCAATTGGGAAGTGTTGGGGGGAAGGATTTCCAGTCACCAGCAGGAAAAGTGGGTAACCCTCAGGAGAAAGTCTTTTCCCCAACTTCTCTCTTCAGCTTCTCAAGACGAAGAGACTCTCACTGCTCTCCCAGCCAAATTCTTCTCCTCCTCTGACTTCTACTCCTGGGGCCCCTCCCCCATCATGGTGATCAATTTCACATACTCTTCAGCTGGGCACTTTTTCTCTAGTGCCAGCCTCTATCACATAGTATAGTGTCTTCTCCCAGGGGTACTGTTCCCAGAGCCTTTGGTTTTGTACGGTATTTAGGTTTTAATTCTGTGTAGTGAACAAATACTTGAAAATTTTTCCATTCTTAATTAAAGAATGAGTTTTCTAACTATTTGGAAGTTTTATATTTACTTCCAAGTTATCACCTCCCAGTGTGTTTATAAATGGAATGAAATGCTAGTATACCATAAGAAATTATGATTATGAGAAATTGATATAAAAGTCATATAGCTCATTCAGAGTGAATTAAGAACAATTGAGTTAAGAATGGCAAGGACAATTTAGTACAAGAACAATAGTAATGTGAATGAAAAAACTCTGATGAGCATGTTTAGATTAACTTTGAAATCGGCTGGTGTTATACAAATTTTCCCTCCTCTTGCTATTTGGGTAGGAGACCACAGATAATGCCGCACACAATGTCAAATTTAGTAGTTTTATTAGTTGGTTGTCCTTAACTGTTCTTTCTTTGAAACAACACAAGTTCATTGGCAGAAAGGCCTATTAGGAAATTACTCTAAAGCAAAAAAAAAAAGCACAACTAAAACTTTTTGAAAATATATTTTTTGCATTGGATCTATGATTTCATCATTAAAGGAAACTCAGAGTGAGAAAACTATCTCAGCAGTACATGGGTACCTGCTCTCTGCAACAAAGAGTTGTCTATGGTCAAGTAAACTGCTCAGGATCACACAGTCAGAATTTTATGAGAGTAAAGATTTGAGGTCAATCTTCCTTTCTCTAGAGGTCAGCTCCCTCTTCACTATACTGTAGTACCTCTCCCCCCCCAAAAAAATATGTGTGTGTGTGTGTGTGAAGCAACTTGTTTCTTAAGGTGGTCATAAAAAAAATTCATTCCTTAACAGTTACAATTCTGCTATTAGGGATATAAAATTAGTCAGGGATCAAATGTGAGTTCTAAACAGGTGTAACAAATTTGGAAGGGTCTCTTTTGAGGATGAAATCAAGGTGAATAAATACCATCATCTTTATCAAATGCCACTATGAGAGGCAGAATGTTGCTAGACTAACTAGAAATCCCATCTGATCTTTAATGATATTTATCTCCTGGTTAAATGTTTATGTACTTATCTAAGGAATGATAAGAGACTAGGAAATCTCAGGACTATTTTACAGAATAACAATAATCATCAAGTCTCACTACTTCCAGGTGTGGAAATGAAGAAACATTGCCTGAGTCGCGGGGCTTTCCAAAGTTTTCCTAAATTTCTTTTTCTCTTTTTAAATAACAGACAGACTTAGTAAGGTTGTTGTGTTTGGAGATATTCCTGCTGGCCTCCCCAGCCAGAGGCAAACAGAGTAGTTCCAAAACATTCGGCTCCAATTGTGATACCATAGTGATAGTTTATTTTCTACTTGAAACAACGGTCTCTCTACCATTTCTCTCTCCAGGTTTCCAAAGGGTTTTTTGCCTCTTCCAAACTCTCTCCAAAACAGCATTCATTTCATGCCATAGTTTACATAGTATTTCTGGGCTCCCAGGCAAAATCATCAAGAAATACTCCTTTATTCTCTGTTAATTATAAAACAAAATATCAGAAATAAAGAAGAATGACCTAAACAGCAAGGACTGCTTGGCTGCAATTGATTTATTTTTAAATTCAGCAAACATTTTTTGAGGGCCTACTGCTACTCCACTCACATCCTATTCTCACCATGGTATGGAGGTAAGACTAAGTTCTTGATGCTATTCCTGGCAGATCATACCAAGTTAGAAAAGCTCCAAGTATGAGTACAATGTGTCTGTCATCTGAAAGACTATCCTGGCTAAGAATGGAGAGACTCATTACCAGTTTGGCCAAAGAAACTGCAGATTCTTCACCAACATCTCTTGAAGATCATCTATAGAGATATTGTGATCTCTGTGGATAGAAGCAATAACCCCAGTGTGGAGATGATATTTTTTAGAAGTATAAAGTATATTTATATTTTAGAAGTATAAAGAGGAGATACAAAGAAATATATACATTATAGATGTCTGCATTTGAACCCTACCTGCCTTCCCCCACTGGATCCTAAACTCCTTCTAGGCAGGAACAAAGTGTCCTTTTACCTGTGTGCACAACACAGCAAAAGACAGGTGCTTATTTTTGTTATTCATCCTTTGTTTCAAAGAAGGCCAATGACACAATGTGGTGATGTCTTGACTTGCTCATGAATTGGAATTGCACAAAGTCATGAGCGTCACACTTCTAGTCATTGAAGTTCAGTAGCAAGTCAAAAGTCAAAATCACTGGCAATGGGCTGGGATGCAGTGGATGATTTTGGTGGGACCTTGGTGCTTATTAAGTGTTTGTTGAATAGGTAAATGGAAGAATGAATGAAAAAAGTCAAGAGCTTTTGGAATCCCAGATCTTTTATAATATGTACATCACCTATACATCTTAGCTTGGTGTCATCTTCAGATTTTGAGAGGTAATTAATCCTTGATTTTGCCCAAGTCATTGATAAGTGACTAAAATATTAAATAGTACAAATCTGTACAAATTATTTCTTTAAAAAGTTCCTCTTCTATGTAGAGTTCAAACCATTAGTGACCATTATTTGGGTCTAAACAATCAACCATTTCCAAATCCACCTATCCATACGATATCATGTAGACCACATTTCTTCATCAAAGACTTTTTCAAGTGCTTTGCTCAACTGTCACTAAATCCCGCAGCATTCCCCTGACCCTAGTATAATAATCATGCCCCACCCCTCCAAAAAAAATAAGATTACTCTAGTATAACCTATTTTTGATCAAGACCTTCTAGCTCTTTGTGATCACTACTTCCTTTTCTAGATATTCATTAACTAGTCTTCTCCGTAGCTTACCACCTTGGAACAGATGCCATTAAGGCAAATGAAGTAGGTGCCATGGGATGCTTAGAGCTTGGTCAGACAATGAAGATGCCAAGGTCATCCATCCACTGATTCCCAGACCATTACCAGTTGTCCTGACTTTTTTCCTGTCACTAGACTTGGATGACTAGAAGAGAAAGCAAGGCTGATAACTCTATGCAACTCTGCCTCACTTAAATTCAGTTCACAGGAGAGTTTGAGTCATCACTCCATGATGTCATTGGTCCTCTTTAGAACAAAGGATGAACAACAAAAAGTCTTCTAACAGCACATTCCAGATAACAAAATTCATTTGGAGGAATAAAATTTCTAAACTATGAACAGAAGTAATGGAGAAAAAAATTGGAATGAAGAGGGAATAGCACTTCCATATATTAAACTATGTTATAAAACAGTAATCATCAAAACTGTTTGGTACTAGCTAACATTTGTAAAATACTTAGCACAATGGCTAGCTAATAGTAAGTGCAATATCATTTCTAGCTATCAGTAGTAGTAATTATTGTCTAAAAATAGAAATGTAGAATAATGTAATAGATGAAACAAAGAAAAGCCAATAATAGTTAAATTCAAAAACTCAATATACAAAAAGTTTTGTATCTAGGGAAAGAAATTTCCCTATTCAAAAAGATTTTCTAGGAAAATTAGAAAGTAATCTGGTAGAAATTATGTTTAGATCAACATTTGCATTAATACCACAATAAACTCAAAATGAATACTTGACCTGAACATTATCACAACAAAGTTAAAAGAAAAATAGGTCAGATACTTTTTGCAGTAATAATTTTAAACAAACAAGAAATAGAGGTGGCTGCAAAAGGTAAGGTCCTCAGAGGTGAGGGAGACCAGGGACTCTTCCCTTTTTCTTTATGTCAGTAGTGCTTAGCATAGTACCTGACACCTAGTATTTTTTAAAATGATTGCAGATTGATAATTTTGACTGCGTGAACAAAATTAATGTAAAGGGAATACTGTATATCAAATTTAAAGTGAATGAATAAATGAAAAAGCATTTATTAAGCACTTACTATGTTTCATGTGCTATACCAAGTTCAAATAAAAGAAAGCAAAACAATCTCTACCCTTGAAGAGTTTGCATTCTAAAGAAGGATACAGCATCTAACTGGGAACTAGGAAGGTGCAACATATGGCGAGTAGCCTGTCGGAAAATGATGTGGAGGCCTGGTTACAAGAAAGATAAGGCTCAACTATTAAAGACTAGGGTAGTCCTAGACTCAGAGCCCAAAGTTCAAATGTGGAAAGTAGAGGAGTTGAAGACAAAGGCCAGAGTGCAGATAGTAGTTCAACAATGGCTGTTGTCACACAATTTTGTTTCAAATATTCAAAAGGGTGTAATGTTCAAGATAGGCAACTAACAATATCAAAACAATATCAAATAATCAAATACCACTCTCCAACTCATAAGAAGCAAAAAGATATGGACAAACAGTACTCAAAATAAAAATTACAACCTATGAACCTTATAAAAGAATGTTCCAAATCACTAATAATAAAGAAATGAAAGTCAAATCAATTTGGAAGTCTCATTTTATATCCAGCAAATTGACAAAGAAGACCAAAAAAATGGAAATAGTTAATGTTGAAGTTGTGGGAGCAAGGGCTTTATTAGCAAATGTGTGGCTTGGTTCACATGGTCTGGAAATCTATTTTGAATTATTTGAATAAATTGACTAGAGTGTCCATATCCTTTGATCCAGAGATTTCACTACAAGATGCATGCCTCAGAGTTAACAATAAAACCAAAGCCTCATATACACTATAGTATATACAAATATTATACTATGTAAAGAAATATTTATTTTATAGCATCACTTTTTGGTGGCAGCAAAGGAATGAAAATAAAGCAAATGCCCATCAGTTTGAGAATGACTAAACAAATTATAGTGCATGAATGCTACTTTATCCTAAGTTAAGTATACAGAGAAGTAGAAGAATTACATGAACTGATGCAAGGTGAACTAAGAATAAAAACAATATGCATAATGACTACTATAATGTAAATTGAAAGAACAACAACAAAACAATTGAAACTGAATGCTTTGAAATTATAATGACAAACTTTGGCCCAAAAAGAGATGAAAGGATACCTTCTTTTTATTATTTCTTCACAAAAGGAGTGAGAGGGAAACAATTTAATCATCTTTTTTTTAATCTTGGCCATTCATCTTAGAATAAATTCTAATTATTGCTTCTAAGGAAGAAAAGTGATAAGGGATAGGCTGGGGGGGGGGGGTGTTAAGTTGCCCAGAGCCACAGAGCTAGGAATTATCTGAGGCCAGCTTTGAACTCAGAGCCTTACATCTCTAGGTTTGGTTTTCAATGCACTGAGCCACCTAGCTGCCCCAAACAATGTTTTTTAATGTGATAAATGGATTTCCTGATTGAGTTTGAATGAGAAATACATTTAGAAATTCTCTCCCCTCCCCACCACTTGTATTAGTTTATTATTCCACAGAGAAAACAACGGTATACTCAGATGACTAGAAACTTAAGCTGTGTTTTTATATTGACTTTAAAACAGCATTAGGTCATGACTTTATTTTTCAAAGGGCCTGATATAATTAATAATTAATATAATTAAATGGTTTATTCCGAAATGAAGCTTTGCCCAAATACTTTCAAACTTTGTGACTAAGTCACTTAACTTCTATAAAAACTCAGCTTCTTCCTCTATAAAATGGGTATGTCACCTGTAGTACCAAGTTCATACAGTTGTTATAAAGTAAACCATTTTTTAAAAATCTTAAGTTGTTATAGAAAATGGGAATTATTCTCATAAAGCTTACTTAATTTTTTTTCTCCTTGATTTTCTTTGAACTAATCACAAAGCTATTCTTTTCATTCCATAAACCAGGATTTGGTTAATCATAAAAGTGACAAACCAATATGAAGAGCAATTGCCAAAAAAGCAATATGTTCAAACTTGAGATAATTTGTTGAAAAAAAAAAAACTACATTAGAACATTTGCTAACTGACAAATGAGAAATTATGCTAAAGTTTACAGAGATAGTGACTAGACCCATGATTTCACTGGTATGGAGAACTCCCATGTTAAGAAACTTCTTTTCCCATAGCAGATCACAAACCTCCTCCATGAGTTATTTTCTCAGATAATTGCCTAGAAAACTTAGTGGTTAATAGACTTGCCCAGGGCCACAATGTCAAAGGCAAGACTTTAACATAGAACTTCTTGGCTATATGGTGAGCCGGTATCTACTATACCATGCTGCCAGATTTGTTGATGTTTATAAAAACTTTAAATAAGGCTCTTTCATGAAATTTTTAATTGTTTTCTCAAGATTTTTGAGTTACTAGTTATAGTCTCCCTTTGGAAGAAATTTCTTATTTGTTCATTCTCTTAAGTATAGTTATAAACTCTTATGTCTATATCTATATTGATAAAACCTTTTCTTTAGAAATAGAGACAAATATAACATTCCCTTTATAGGCTATGTTAGAGCATGATATGCACCCCCAATATCACTGCTTAACAAGCAATGTTTATTGACTCTCAGTGATAATCTAAATATTTTATTTAATTGTTTTATATTAAGAGACTTTGACAAAGGGTACTCTATAGTCATAACGTATGGACAAGTATTTAAATATTCACTTTTTAAAAATGCTAAAGATGCATTCACATGAATTCTGCAAGTCCAAGAAACAGGCTTTTGTTGTTCAATCATGTCTGACTCTTTATGACACAATTTGGCATTTTCTTGCCAAAGATACTGGAATGAGTTGCCATTTCCTTCTGCACCTCATTTTACAGATGAGGAACTGAGGCCAACAGGGTTAAGTGACTTGCCCAGGATCACACAGCTGATAAGTGTCTGAGTCCAGATTGGAACTTGAAGAAGAGGAGTCTTCCTGACTCCAGGCCCCACACTCTGTCCACTGTGCCACCTAACTGCCTCTGAAGTAGTCAACAACAAAATACCACAAGCAAGTTTTTGCCATTTAGTTATGGACAAATACCTTTACCTGAGTCTCAGATTTCTCATTGATTAAACTGGGAGTGTTATTTACATTAATGCCTTCAATTTATTATTGTGAAGAAAGCACTCTGAACATGTACTAGAAACACTAGCAGTAGCAATTAGAGAAGAACAAGAAATTGAAGGTATTAAAATAGGCAATGAGGAGACCAAGTTATCACTCTTTGCAGATGACATGATGGTCTACTTAAAGAATCCTAGAGATTCAACCAAAAAGCTAATTGAAATAATCAACAACTTTAGCAAAGTTGCAGGATACAAAATAAACCCACATAAGTCATCAGCATTTCTATATATCTCCAACACAGCTCAGCAGCAAGAATTAGAAAGAGAAATTCCATTCAAAATCACCCAAGACAATATAAAATACTTAGGAATCTATCTGCTGAGACGAACACAGGAACTATATGAACACAACTACAAAACACTCTCCACACAATTAAAACTAGATCTAAACAATTGGAAAAACATTGATTGCTCATGGGTTGGATGAGCTAACATAATAAAAATGACAATTCAAACAAATTTAATTTACTTATTTAGTGCCATACCCATTGAACTACCAAAAAACTTTTTTTTACTGAATTGGAAAAAACATAACAAAGTTCATTTGGAAGAACAAAAGATCAAGGATATCCAGGGAAATCATGAAAAAAAATGCAAAGGAAGGAGGACTTGCAGTCCCAGATCTCAAACTATATTACAAAGCAGTGGTCATCAAAACAATTTGGTACTGGCTAAGAGACAGAAAGGAGGATCTGTGGAATAGACTTGGGGTAAATGACCTCAGCAGGACAGTCTATGATAAACCCAAAGATCCCAGTTTTGGGGACCAAAACCCACTTTTTGATAAAAACTGCTGGGAAAATTGGAAGACAGTGTGGGAGAGATTAGGTTTGGATCAACATCTCACACCCTACACCAAGATAAATTCAGAATGGGTGAATGACCTGAATATAAAGAAGGAAACTATAAACAAATTAGGTGAACACAGAATAGTATTCTTGTCAGATCTTTGGGAAAGGAAAGATTTTAAAACCAAGCAAGAGCTAGAAAAAATCACAAAATTTAAAATCAATGATTTTGATTACATCAAATTAAAAGGGTTTTGTACAAACAAAACTAATGCATCCAAAATTAGAAGGGAAGTAACAAATTGGGAAACAATCTTCATTACAAAAACCTCTGACAAAGGTCTAATTACTCAAATTTATAAAGAGCTAAACCAGTTGTACAAAAAATCAAGCCATTCTCCAATTGAAAAGTGGGCAAGGGACATGAATAGGCAATTTTCAGTTAAAATTACAGTTAAAGTTAAAGTTAAAATAATAAAAAACTATTAATAAGCACATGAAAAGATGCTCTAAATCTCTTATAATCAGAGAAATGCAAATCAAAACAACTCTTAGGTATGACCTCATACCTAGCAGATTGGTTAACATGACAACAAAGGAAAGTAATGAGTGTTGAAGGAGATATGGCAAAGTTGGGACATTAATTCATTGCTGGTGGAGCTATGAATTGATCCAACCATTCTGGAGGGCAATTTGGAACTATGCCCAAAGGGCACTAAAAGACTGTCTGCCCTTTGATCCAGTCATAGCACTGCTGGGTTTGTACCCCAAAGAGATAATAAGGAAAAAGACATGTACAAAAATATCCATAGCTGGCTCTTTGTGGTAGCAAAAAATTGGAAAATGAGGGGATGCCCTTCAATTGGGGAATGGCTGAACAAATTGTGGTATATGTTGGTGATGGAATACTATTGCTCTAAAAGGAATAATAAAGTGGAGGAATTCCATGGAGACTGAAACAACCTCCAGGAAGTGATGCAGAGTGAAAGGAGCAGAACCTTGGATAAAAGGGTGATATCAGGGAGGGAGCAGCATACTAGGTAGAAGAGAATAAGTGAAATAGTGGGTTTCTGGGTTCAAAGGATTACCTTTTAGAAGAAGCATAACCCCATTCCCAAACCCAGAGTTTGTACCCAAGACAAGGCAAAGTCATTGTAATACTCACCCTGTGCTGGTTATAGCTTTTAGAAGGGGGTTGGGAGAGAGGAAGAGGAGGAGAAGGAGGCTGTGAACTGCATTCATCATGGAGCAATCTAGAGCTATCCCTTTATGGGTATAATTAGGCACATGGACAACCAAGGTCTTGACCAAGGATTCTTAACCTGGTATATGTGAACACTTTAAATAACATTTTGATAACTATATTTTAATATAATTGGTTTCCTTTGTCTATTATGTATTTTTATTGATACATTTTCTATGTATTTTATTTTACGAAGTCCATAGGCTTCATCAGACTGGCAAAGGGGTCCATAACACACAAGGAAATTTAAGAAGTCCTGGTCTAAAGTAAAGGTGGCTCCTACCAAAGGGGACGGTTGTTTGATGCCCTCTGAGATCAGAGAAGAGTTTTCCTGGCATCAAAGGACTCAAGTATGAGCCCAGTTGGCCTTTTTGTAAGGTTAAATAATACTTGTCCTACTGTTTATTTGTGCCTTTTTTAAACTGAATATTTTCAAGGGAAACTAAGGGCCCTTAGGCACAGGGAAAGTACTCAGTAGGACACATGCATAGAAAGTATTATGGGAGAGGCCCCCAAGGTGTTGAACCTAGTTCCTTATGTTAGGAACCAAAGCCCTATAACACATGAGTTGCACTTCTTTGAGGTAGAATCAGTAAAGGAGTTTTTTTGTTGTTGTTTTGTTTTTTTAGAAAAAGTTTTTACTTGCCATTATGCTAATCTTGAGAAGGCTGTATAACTTCACATTCATGATTTATTCATTCACTGTAAACTAATGAGTAACAGCTCTCACAGCTGGACACTGTCAGGCCTTAGGGGCCACTTACTGCTAAGAACTAACAAAAGGAAAATAGATTTTCTTTTCTTAAAATTCTCATTTTTCTGCAAAGAATACCTGTGGAATGAATTAAGAAGACAACACAGCTCTTCTGCAGGATACAATTAGTCAGATGTCCTCAGTGTCTGGGTTACTACCTATAAATAAGTTGGATCTCTCTGGAGCAGTAAACATTATCTTTGAACCAGAATGTGCCAATTAGCATACTGGAGGCAACCTCTATAATTTATTCTCTTGCCAGTTATCACACTGACTAAAATGCCTTCTATTTTTCTTTTCATTTATTCAAACCCTATTTATCCTTGGGAGCATGGCTCTTTCCATGAAGTCTTTCTTAACCATCCCAAATGAAAGTGATCCTCCTCCTCTCCCCTATCCTTCCTCTTCTCCCCTCTGCTCCCTTCTGTCCTTCTCTCTCTTCTCCCTCTCCCTCTCTTTCCTATCTTCCTTACTGTCCTCTCTTATCCTCTCCTCTCCTCCCTTCCCTATACGCCCTCTTTTCCATTCTTCTCTCCTCTCCTCTCTTTCCCTCTCCTCTTCTCTTCTCTTTTCCTGTCCTCCTCTCCCCTCCCTTCCTGCACTTCTGATTTTCATTTTTCATTTTCCATTTGCATACTGCTCAGCATTATTATTTATATTTTCTCATATAATGCATGTTATATCCCTAATTAAATTTTACAAACATAGTTAAAGCAGTTTCTAAATATGCCCAGCTTATGTCCAGAGAATAGCCAAGCTTGAGTACATCTGACTAGTGTTAATAAACTTACTCCAGAACTATGAAAGATATTACAAATGTATGTATGTATTCATGAAGCAAAAGAACACATTTTTTCCACTATACAATAGGGTACCCATGAAATTCTTAATCCTTTTCTCCATAGCAACATTTAATTTAGAGTATACACAATTGCTATTCTAATTTTTTTTAAACCATTAACATGGAAAGTTTGTTCAGATTGCCTTCGTGGAATCAGAGACTTAGAGTTAATAGGAACCTTATAAATGATCAAGTCTGGCATTAAAAATTTTACAATTTTAAAGTGAATTAATCTGACCCAATTGTTTTATAAAAGGAAAAAAAAGACTCCTGAAATAATGAAATATCCGAAGTCAAATGGCTACTTAGTGGTAGAGGCAGGATTAAGACCCAGAGTTTCAAACTTCTACTCCAGAGCTCTTCACATCACACTTCACTCCCTCTGGTCACATTCCATGTAAAGCTCAACCAGATGGAGCAAGGGAAGGCTCTTACATCATGCACAGATCAGCTATGTCAAATTAGGAAGGCAAAGCAACAAGCATTTACTAGGCATTTGCTCTATTCTAGGAATCATGGTAAGTACTGAGGATGCGAATACAAGCAAAAAGAAAGTAAGGCCATGCCTTTTGATAGTTTAAGGGGAAAACAATACCTAAAAGAAATCTGAAAAATGAAGGAAGTGGGTAAAGGATACCCGCAATGAGTCGATGTTGACGTTGAGAAAGTCAGAAGCAGAGCTAAAAGAGGAAGGGACTGGTCTGGACCCCTCACTCAAAATGGAAGCTATGGCTGAAGCAGAAAGTCAGACCATCCAGGGTTCCACAAAAGAAAAACATCTCCATCCTTTGGTACTTTTACAGAGTAAGAGCTAAATCACACCATTAAGTGGTTACTATCAATTTGTTGGGTTTTCCAGTTATATCTGACTCTTCATGACTCCACTTGCAGTTTTCTTGAGAATGATACTAGAGTAGTTTGCCATTTCCCTCTCCAGATCATCTTATAGGTGAAGAAACTGAGATAAGTAAGGTTAAGTGACTTGACAAGGGTCACACAACTAATTAAGTACCCGAAACCAGATTTGAATTCAGGAAGATGAAGTCTTCCTGACCCCATGCCAAGCATTCTATCCTCTATGGCATCAAACTGCCCTACTATTGTTAATATCAACCAATTACCATCAATTTGAAATTGAATTCAAACCAGAATACACGTTAATTCTTTGACTCAAGGGCACTGTTCCCCCTACCCAAAAGATAGCCATTCTTTATCCCAGAAAACAGGAGAGAAGAGTTGAGGTAGACTGAGAAGCCCGAATGATAGTGTTCTGATTATTATACCTCTGATGTTGATTATCTGTGTGAGCTTGGGTAGGTCACAACTTCTTTGGGCCTCAGTTTCCTCTGTAAATGAGAGAGTTTAGGAGATATTTAAGGAGAGTAATAGTTCTATGTTCTCAGTGAAACTAAAACTTTTCAGGGCTCCAAAGGAGAAAGGGTAGTAAAACTATCCCCATCCTTTGGTACTAGTACAGAGTGAGAGCTAAGCCTCACAAAGAAGTGACTACTGTCAATAGCAACCAATAAATATCAACTTTGAACCTGAATTCACACCAAAATCTACTCAGTTAACATCATTTCCAACACAGTGAATTTACATTATCACATTCTCTACTTTCTGCAGAAAAATTTGTCTGAGAATTTATTTCCAGACTGTTTATTTTATATTAGGCTAATCAGTCATGGCCCTTCAAAAGTAGGTCAGACACTTAGCTGCCCTAGATCAATGGTCTTATGACAGTGGATGATGGAATATAGGGGGGGAAAGTCAAGTTCCTAGTCTTGCTCCTGAAAAAATGAGAAAAACACTTCTGAAATTTATTGGCCAATTATAGATAATATTTTAATCACACCTGAAAAATGTGTAAGGATATAACTCATCTTCCCTTCCTTGCCATCTTCCTGTCATCTAAGTACATTTTAATATGAATAGATTTCCATCATAAAATACAGGAATAGGGATTAACATCTACTTTAACAACACTATTTATTATAGTGGTAAAACATCACCAAGAATCACATTTATAAGGCTTCATTTGACCTTTGCCTTTGAGTTACTTGAATCAATAGTCTAGCAAGGTACTTTGTAACTGAGTTTGATTAAAATTAAAATTAAAAGTGTAATGTGCTAGAAATTCAGTTAATAATTCTCCATTTAATCACCATATTAGACTTGGTCTTAGAATCATACTTCCATTGCTAAGATCTTCTAGGAAGTTTCGCTAAACTATTGCTGAAACAAGCATATTATTTAAAATAAGAATTCACTAGATCATAAACTTGGTATAAGCAGCATTTTAGAAGTCACTTGCACCACCGCCACCACCCTCATTTTGTGGATGAGGAAAATATGCTCCAGATAGGTTAGGTCAACTTGTCCAAGCTTGAAGAGATTGCAAAGTGAGAGAGGTGGGATTTGAACCCAAGTCCTTTAATACCCACTACTCTTTTTCATTGAACCACCTTCTCCCAAAATGAACTGAATGTGTTAAACTATCCATTTACATAGATATTAATTTATTAATTGAGATATTGAGCAATAAACGACTAAGTAACCAAAAATGAAAATAACACATTGGAAATCATTTTTGCCAATTATCAACTTAACCATTATTTTTACATGGATGTTCTTTCATATGGATGTCATAGATTTCTGCTTCCTGATGGCATTACATGGAGTCTGACCTTCTAAGCAATGGAAAGTCCAGCCACACTTTATTCATTTCATGTTATGTGGCTGTTAAGAATTCTTTTCTCTTATTCTTCCTTAACAAAGATGGCTCTGATATGCCAGTGTGCTGTGGGGGAAGTAACTCTGGAGTTTGAATCCAAACTCCTAGGTTTCAACACCTACTATGATTTGATAGGCAGTTTGCCATGCAGATTAGCCATAGAAGTTGGCCACAGACTTGGGGACTTCCTTTCCAGCAACTATGTGAAGCACGTTGAACCTTGTAATAATCTTCAGGGAAGCGGCTATATCTGGGTTCCTTCCTGTGCAAAAAGAAAACAGTGCCAGTGGAGCTCCCTCTTAGAGGAAAGGATGAAAAGACCAAAAGTACCCTTCTCTGTTCTCTAGGAATTCATGAAAGAGAAATCTAAATGCCTAGAAAGAATGGAAATGCTTCAAAGGGGGGGGGGGGGAAGAACATGAAGGGTTGGATGAGTCTTAAACTTGTGTCCGGTGGCTGGAAGAAGAAAGAATGCAAAACAAAGAGGGCAAGAAAGAACAACTGAACCTTTGGAGCTTCATCATAAATGCAATGCTCATCCTTTAGAAATCAAGGAACAGTGACAAGATCTACAAGGGTCCACAGGAGAAACACCGCCCTCTACTGGTCAGAGGGAGAAGACATGAGTAGAGGGGGTGGTGACTTCTGATTGAGAAACTGAGACAGCCAAATTGCTGGTGTGCCATGACACATAGAATGGTGTGCTATTCTCCCAGCATGTATATCTGGGATATAACAAAGAGTTTTCTGGGAAAAATCAAACCTAAAGACCAACACCCACTTCTAGCGATTCATAAGGCTACAAATATCACCCCAGAAGGAATGTAGAAAATATTGCTAGAGATTATGGGCTCTGGTGCAAGAAACTGAAGATTTTAGAGGCATGAGAGGTAGCTTCACAGCTACAGCCAATTGAAGAAATGAGATTTAGATTGCAAAAGTGGATTTCAGAAGTAAATAGTTCACTAAAAAATATGTATTCTGCGAAAGTTATTTGGATACCAAAGACCATTACATAAAATATAGGTATGGTGGCCAAGGTATGATAAAAAAAAATTTCCTTGGAGTCTTTCACATATAATTAGCATGGTTTTAAACTTAAAAGGGGGGAAGGAAAAGTTGTCCCCACAATCTGGTCATTTATTACAGAAATAAGCAGATATATCATAGGAAGAATATCTGCTAAAGTCCATTAACTCACAAGAAATAACATCTGAAACATTAAAAAGTCTAATAAAAACCAGAGAAGAGTTTTATTCCCCTTCCCTTCCCTTCTACCCCCAAATCCACACAACACAGAATTAGAGAAGCTAATTTTTGTCCCAGTACATAGATACAGATAGTGAAGAAACTTTTACAGAAAAAAAGGAATGGGATCAGAGCAAGACTCATAGTAAGGATTTCTGCTTCTTGATGGCACTACATGGAGTCTGACCTTCCAAGCAATGAAAGGTCTTCTAAGAAATAAAATATCTTCTAGAACATCTTTAGTGTTTTGATACCAAGGGATGGTATGTCATAGGAATGTCATCTATCACCATGTTGGCTAGGCTAGTTTTTCCTAAAATATATTCCCACCAACAACAAGACTTAATTATTCCAAGGGTATTAGGCTCAAAGCATTAATATAGATTATTAGTGGTCTAAATACAAAATCCAGAGCAGAAATCAGGAGCTTCTCCTTCACACTTTTGGCCTGCAAACCATCATGGTCAAAACAGTGGCAGGGTAGCTACATCCAAGTGAATCAATATTATATCCTTGATGAAGACTTTCCATGATTTGGCTAAACTAAATCTCCTTTCATTAACTGTTAGTTGGTCTACAACTGTCTCATTGTATTTCAAGACTGTAAGGAACAAATAGTTCAATTATAAAGTTATAGACACAGTTCACTAGCTGCATCTCTCATTTTCTTTCCAAACACCTGGTGTATCAGTGAATGCTTCTTTTGCTCACAATTAAGAATCGAGGCAGGCAGCTGGGTGGCTCAGTGGACTTAAAGACAGGAAGTCCTGGGTTCAAATGTGACCTCAGATATTTCCTAGCTGTGTGACCCTGGGCAAGTCACTTAATCCCCATTGCCTAGCCCTTACCACTCTTCTGCATTGGAACCAATATATAGAATTGATTCTAAGGTGGAAGGTAAAGGGTTTTTTTTTTAAATGAATCAAGCTGGCAACTTGAGAGAGCTAACTTTTCGTATCTTTCTCATCTCAGGTGGAATATACATGCATTTCTACCAAATACACACCTATATTTTTTAAATTTCTCTCTTCAGTACCAAAGCACAATTTGCAAAAGATGAAGCAATCCTAATTGACAAAGATCACCAATACACAGGTCTGAGAGTAAATCATGCCTATGATCATCTTTATCTATTAGCCTCATCAGATTTTGGGGGGTTATTATTGATGTCTTTTGTTTTCAAGTCCCTTTTACTTCTGAATATATCATTCACCTTTACCTCCCAAGGCACCTTTGAAAGAAAAAATAAAAAAAGAAAGAGGGATAAAAGTATAGAACAGCTACTGAAAAAATCAACTAAGATTCAAAGAATATGCAATGTTCCACACTCAGAGAGAGTCCTTTGTTATGGCAAAAGAAGGGAGAGAATTTTGTCTTTGCACCTCTCTTTTTTTTAAAGGACAAACTTGGCCATTATAACTTCAGTTTCCATTTTTCTATTGTTTTATCCCTTCATAATGTCCTGGTTATCATGTATATTTTTTCCCTACTACTACACACTTCATTGATATGAATATCAGTTCATAGAAAATATCTCAATATTCTCTGAATTCTTAATAGTGATCATTTCTTATGGCACAGTAATATTGTTGTTGTTCAGTTGTTTCAGTTGTGCACAGCTCTTTGTGACTCCATTTGGAGTCTTCTTGGCAAAGATACGGGAGTGGTTTGCCATTTCTTTCTCCAGCTCATTTTATTGAAGAGGAAAGTGAGATAAGCAAGGTTCTGTGACTTGCCTAAGGTCCAACAGCTAGTAAGTGTCTGAGACCAGATTTGAATTTAGAACTTCCTGATTCCAGGTCAAGTGCTTTATCCACTACCGCACCTAGCTGCCCAACACAATAATATAATGGGTCTGTTAAAGGCTTCCAGAGACAGAACTGGTTTTGAAAAGAGAAGCAAAAAGCAAAATTACATTTTTTTCAATATTCAACCTACATATATACATATGTGTATATATGCATACAAAGAATCAAATTTAAAAGCTATTTTAAGATTTTAAATAATTTTTAAATTTGTATTGAGTTTTTATTTCATATTTAGGAAAATTTTAGGTGACTTTCCCCTGATCAAATATTCATTTTAAAATGGGAAATTTTATGAGAAGTCCATGTGCTCCTACTTGAAAGCCAAGTTTCCCTCTGAGATATCTTGACAATTTGCCATAACAGTGTGGGAACTCATGGAAGAGAAGAGTCAGTAGTTGTGAAATGGATATGGTTACAGGAATGGGAAATGCTTCATTAGGAGTGGCTTTTATGCAAAAACTAATAAGAAAAATATTTAGAACAAATGTATTATTCTGTCCTCCACTACTATCAATATGCATGTTTTAGAAGAAAAGAGTTTAATTATTAGTCACTCATAAAAATGCCCTAATTTATCATCCAATTATATTTGCATGTATGCAAATTTTCTGTTAAGCATTGTATAACATACAAAGAAGTATATTACTTCAACCTAGAGCTTGGGGTGTTTATAGTTTAGTTAGAGGGAAATAATATGTGTTGATAAAAAAGCTAAAAATGGAAGGCAGTAAATTACAAAAAAGATCAATAGGAACTTGGGGAAAGAAGTCACTATGAACTGGAAAGATCAGGTGGAGTTTCCCAAAAGAGATGAGTAAAGTGATCTTCAAGTCATTAAAGAAGTAGTTACAAATGATGGGATATTTAGTAGAAGAAAAATGGAGTCTTCAGCTTGATAGCATGAACAAACAATCGTGACCATCAAGGAATGGTCATCTGTGGCAGCTGGTTAGTGAAAACTGAATAATAATGTTAAGGATTTAAAGGACATCAAAAAAATCTAAATTTATTAGGATAACAAAATCTGTGAATTAAAAAAGGCCTCAAAAGTCATCTAGTCTAATTCCATACTTGAAACAGAAATCTTGCCTTCAAAATACCTAAAAAATGGTTATCCAGAAGACTTAGATTCATATTTTATCTCTAACACATTTTAGTTGTTTCAATTTTATTGTTGCTCAGGCATTTTTAGTCATGTCTGACTCTTTATAACCCTATTTAGGTGGTTGGCCATGCCCTTCTCCAGATCATTTTACAGATGAGGAAACTGAGGCAAACAGGGTTAATTGACTTGCTGAAGGTCAAACAACTAATGTCTGAGTCCAGATTTAAAGATGAGTTTTCAGACTCCAAGTCAGACATTCTATCCTCTATCTATTCAGTTGAATGTGGTTATCACTTAATCTCTCAGGGCCTTGGTCTCCTCATCTGTAAAATGAAGAACTTGGATTAAAATCAAGAGTTCTTGTCATTTTCTGTGTATCATTAATCCCTTTAGCAGAAACGGAAAGCTTCTTGGAATACAGTTTTTAATGAGAAAAATAAAATATATAGATTACATAGGAAAATAATTATATTGAAATGTAGTTATTGAAATATTTTTAAAACAAGATTTATGGTTAAGAACCTCTGGAGATGGTCTATGAGATCCCTTCTAGCTCTAGATCTCTGATCTGAAACTTAAAAGCCTCTGGTTGTAGAAATCTCACTATTCTCCAAGGCATCAGTGTCATACTCAAAATAGAAATGAGGGCCACATCTGTATGTAAGGATCTCTTCAGGCCACATGTTGACTTAGTTTTAAAGTTTAATGTTATCTATGTTTTATTACTTTTTAAAAAACATTTCTCACTTACATTTCAATCTGCTTCAGGCTGCTCTTAAGCATATTGTTATCCATGTGGCCAGGCTTATAGGCAGCATGTTTGACACCTCTGCACTAAAGCAACCCATCTGACTTTGGATAACTGTAATTATTAGAAGATTTTTCCATTATGTTCAGTTGAAATCTGGCTCACTATCCCTTCTACTCAATAGTCTTAGTATTGCCTTTTCTGGCAAACAGAAAAAGTCTAATCTTTCTTTAAATATTTTAAGAGGGCTATAATACCTTCTCATGTTCCTCTCTCAGCCAAATACTTTTTAAGTCCTTCAGCTGATAGGACATATTTTTTTATGACCAGATTCTTAGTCTTCTTCCTTCTAATCCTGTGTCCCTCCCAATGGATGGGCTTCAGCTCATCAAAGTCCTTTCTAAACGACAGGAACTGACAATAGACATAGATATGGTGGGTCTATCACCTTCTTGGCTATGGGCACTATACTTCTAGTGATACTACCTGAAAATGACTTAATTTATTTGTTTGCTTCATCAGACTGTTGACTCATTGACCTAGATTTCTTTTTATATAAACTGCAGTTTTATCTTTCTTTCTTTCCATTTATACTTGGACAATTAAGTCTTTTTTTAACTCAATCATAGAACCTTTATCCTAATTAAACTCATCTCATTGACTTTGGTCCACCATCACATCCCATCAAGATCTTTTGGATTCTATTCTTGTCTCTCAATGTCCAAGCTATATCCTTCTCAGTTTTCTGTCATTTACAAATTTGATAAGTGTTTTCTATGCCTTCATATGTCACTGATAAAAATGTTGAACACAACAGGGTCAGGGAAAGAACACTAGAATTGTACTTATAGCACTAGAAGGAACCTCAGAAGCCTCTAGTCCTCTTTAACAGATGAGGAACCTGAAGCTCAGAAAGGTTAATGGCCTTGCTTAAGTCCACAGAAGTAATGGCAGAGCCTGGATTTCAATTCAGTTCCTGTGACTTCAAGTTCATTGCCAGCTGTTCCACTAGAAATCAACCCTCCATCCAGTTTGATCCAAATTCATTAAGTTGTTATCCTTCAGATCTGGCCAGTCAGCCAGTTGTCCATACCAATGTTGTGATCCAGTTCACCAGTTCTTCTTCCTGAAAGAAATTTTATAGAATTTGTTGTTCAAATGATTAGTCATGTCAACTCTTCCTGACCCCTTTTGTGGCAAAGATATTGGAGTAATTTGCCATTTCCTTCTTCAGCTCATTTTACAGATGAGTAAATTCAGGCAAACAAAGTCAAGTGATTTGCCCAGGGTCACACAACTAGTAGGTGTCTGAGGCTGGATATTGAACTCAGGTCCTTCTGGCTCCAGTGCAGACATTCTATCCACTATGCCACCAGCCACCCCAATTATATTGCTGCCATCTTGTTCTCAAGATGTTGTTTTCTTTCAAACGAACCTGCCAGGCTCAGAGGTGCATAGTGAAAATCTGATGGCATTTAACTCATGCACTTGTGTCATACATGCAAGTGAGCAACTTCACCCTTTTGACTAAGTCAAGAATAGAGTTTACTCATCTCTATCCTTCATTTTGGCAGGAAATCTTTGGGGGTTCATAAACTTTTTTAAATATTTGAATGACTATTTCACTCTATTTGGTTTCCTTAGTAATGCTACATATTTTGTTTTATGCATTTAAAGACATGATCTTGAGAAGGATTCCATAGACCATCAAACTGCCAAAAGTGTCCACAACACACACAAAAAAAAAAAGGTTACGAATCCCCTAATTTAATCCAAGGCTTTCCTTTTCAATATGAGAAAACTGAGACCCAGTAACATACACAAAGACACCCAGTAGTCAATGACAGAGCCATAAATTGAAGTCCCTAGCCAGTATTCTTTCTACTGCCTGTGCTGCCTCCATCAAAATATTGTATGAAAATCTCCAATGAAACCTGTATTTAATCCCAACTGAGAAGCTAATACTAGGTTAGAAAGGGATTATATGTTTTCTTAACTTTTTAAATATATTTGAATTTTCTATATAGAATGAATTTTAATGGTGTGCCTACAAATTCGCTTGACCATGATTTACATCATGTAATTAGAGTCTCCTTTTTGTTGATTATATTTTCAGAGAGAGTATGCACATAGTATATATACAGTGTAGTATGGAGTCACAGGACTTGAGTCTGGATTCTAGTTGTGGTATTTCTTACTTTATGTAAATTTGGGTAAGTCAACTGACTTCTCTGACTTCAGTTTCCTCATTTGAAAAAAGAGGGAGTTGGATTAAATAACCACTAGGGTATCTAATAGTTCTAAATCTATAATCCTAATAGGAGATAACCAATGAGAGAGACAGAGACAGAGACAGAGACAGACAGAGAAGAATATCCTGAATTTAGGCATTTATAAAATGGCAGTGTCTTTCAGGATATTGTTGTTGACAAGATGGAGAAATGTGAGCTAGAGAAGAGTACAAATAGATGAACAAAGATTGCTTGAATGATCGAACTTAGTCATAATTAATTAATTAATTGATGTCAAACTGCAAAAAATGCAAGGGTTACATCCTTAATCTTGGTTATTCAACAAATTTTTTATCATTGCGTAGGACAAAGACAAAGTGGCACCCATGTCAAATTTGTTGGTGATATTATTTGTTCATCCTTCACTTTGAAGAAGGTCAATGACATCATGGGATGGTGTATTGGCTTATGCAAGAATTGCATTTAAGGGAAGCAAGGTTGCATAGTTGTCAACCTCACTCTCTCTTCCTGAGTCATCCAAGTCCAGTGGCAGGGCAAAATGACTAATAATGGCCTGGGAAGCAGTAGATAACCTTGACTTCTTTAATGTCTAAGCAAGCTCTAAACACTCCATAGCACCTGCTTCCACTACTGTAAACCTTGAAATCTCTCAGACTTGTGAATGTTAAAAATTTCCCCATCAGGGAATTCTTAATTGGAACAAATTCCCTACTGAGAAACATTCCCCATTTTGATGTGAGAACTCGCCAGGATCAGAAATGGGAGGACCTCTACTCCAATTGTACTTAAGACTGCTTTAGGGGAAAAAAAACCTCCTTGCTAAACAATGAAAGTACTTGGACCCATGCTTATAATAAGGCAAGGAGTTCTTTGAGCCAGGCCTGTTTTTAGAATTGATACAATGGGATGCTAGGTACCTAAAAGGGTCGGGCAAGTTTTCTCTTGATGAGATTAGTTGACTCAGCTGTGTTTTCTCTCATTCAGATTTACTGAGGAGATTGGTCGACTTAGCAGGAATTTAGATGGGCAGTCCTTTGGAAAGCATCTACAGTGATTGGTAGATGTAGGGACTTAGGGGAGGTGACATGGGAGAAAAACCCCTATATAAGAAAAAGCAGAATCTCTTGAGGATATATCCTTTTGGGGAAATCCTTTTGGAGGATCTCTGATGAGGATCGCTTGGGAGCTCTCTCTGGTGAAGTCAGCTGAGATGGAGCTGGCCTGGTGTCACTAGAATCCTTGTTTAGGCAGACCTTGTGGTGAGTGTTAAAAGACTGACTGACTGATTTCTCTCTTAAGACTCAGGTCTAGGCCATATTGGCTTGAGGCCCTTCATACTTATTCCTTTCTTACTCTCTCTCTCTTTCTTTGATTACTCATTGTATTGTTAATTAAAATCTCTATAAAACCCAATTGACTTGGGTATTTGAATAATTGGGAATATTTCCCTGGCAACCACCTTATATTTGATTTTAAACCCAAGACACTGTAGTGAAACATATTTTTCTGCGGTCAAATTTACTCACCCTCCCTTATATCTATCACAATTTATATCTTCCACCATTTTAACTCACTACAGTTTAAGACCTTAACCATTTTAAATCTCACACTACCTTTATGTCCATTTTAGAACAAATTGTTCTTATCCATTCATTCCACCAGAAGTCTTCATGTGCTTGGAGTAGATATCCTCCCTAATTCACTGAAGGGTCTGAGGCCCATTGATTACCCTCAACCTGGTTTATCTCATCACAGAGATGGTTTTAACAGGGTTTGGCTGCTATACACACTACAGTTTCTTGGAGCCACAGATGAGAGTTGGGTAAAAGGCAAACATCAAAGGTAGATGAACAACCTTTCAAAGGTTTGACAAACTTTCACACCAGAGGTAGTAGTCCTCCCTGAACATCCCATGCATCCCATACACACCAAGGTGATAATTAGGTGATAAAGATGGTCAAAATGTTAGACAAAAGAAAAAGATTCAAAAACATCTAAATGAGTTAAACATCACGTCAAATATTATGTAATGAAATTTAACCAGCCAACTCACATTTATTAAGCCCTATCTACATATTAGGCACTGTATTAAGCTCTGAACAGCAAAAAACACTCTCCCAACTCTCAAGGAGCTAACATTCTAATGGGAGAAACAACATGAAAACAATTAAGTACAAAAATGATATAAAGGATAAACTGGAGATGATTTCAGAGGGAATAGACTAAGATTTAAAAATATTGGGAAAGACTTCTTGCAGAAGGTAGAACTTTAGCTGAAACTTAAGTGAAGTCAAGAGGTGGGGATGAAGAGAGAGAGAATTTCAGGCACAAATGACAGTCAATTAAAATACTTGGAGTCAGGAGATGGAATGACATTTAGGAGGAGCAGCAAGGAGGCCAACATCCCTGGATATTTAATAGAGACAAATACCACTAAACTCGGGTTTAAAAAATTAGCTGCCCAAGTACAGAATGAGGGAAACATGACCAGACAACTCTTCCTAAAAAAAATGTTTTAAGTCTAAAGTTTAAGTAGATGTCGAGCTTTTCAAAAATCAACAGCATGAAAGTCTAAAAAGTGAATGCTATCTTTAGCTGCATGGGCAGAAGAATCATGTCCTGAAAGAAGAGGTTGCCCAAATCAGACAAAATCTAAAGTATTGCCTTCAGTTGTGGTACCTATATTTGACTTCTCAAAAAATAGAAAGAACTAACTAGCCACCTGAGGATTTAATAAATTCCTCATCATCTCAGGTTTTCAAGAAAAATTTACAGTTAATTTTACAATCGTCAGAGATGTTATAGAAATAATTTCGATTCAGATATAGTTTTGACTACCTGTCCTTTGAGGTCAATTACGAAATCTTCAAAATAATCTATCAATGATATGGGGAAAAAAGTAAGAGATAGATCCAGGAAGATCAAAACAACATAGATTTAGAATGAGGCAGGACATTAGAGGTAATTAATATATTTTCTTCAGTTTACAGATGTAGAAATTAATGCTCAGAGAAATCAAGAGACTTCATGGGCAGCTACGTGGTATAATGAATGAAGCATCATAAAGGCATCAGTTCAAATCTTGCCTCAGACATTTACTAGCTCTTTGATCCTGGGCAAATTCACTTGCCCTCTCAGCCTCATCTGTAAAACGGGGATGATGATGACAATAGTACCTACCTCTGGAGGTGGTGAGGATCAAATAAGATAGCACAAGTAAAATACTTTCCAAATCTTAAAACTCTATATAAATTATTAGTATTATTATTGTAGATTAGTATTTTATTAATATCATTATTAATTAATTAACTTAATTAATTAATTCTTTATTATTTAATTAATTATATTTAATCATATGCTATTTATATGTTATAATAATATAATAATATGCAATTAATGTTGTAATTAATTGATACTATTTTATTAATACTATTATTAATACTAATTAGTGTTATTATATAATATTTAATGATAAAATTAAAAATTTTTAAGATTTTAATACTAATTCGTATTATTATATAGATCACACAAAGAAGGAAGTAGCAGAGTTAGTATTCAAATTCAGGTTTTTTTACAGAAAATAACACACTCTACTCCATACCATAAGATGATGTTGAAATTTAAATATCGATAATAACTCTTTTTGTTATTCAGTCATTTCATTCATGTCTGACCCTTTGTGGCCCCATTTGGGGTTTTCTTGATAAAGATACTTGAGTGGTTTGTCATTTCCTTTTTTAGCTCATTTTACAGATGAGAAAACTGAGACCAACAGGCTTAAGTGACTTGCTCAGAATCACACAACTAGTAAGTATTTAAGGCTGGATTTGAACTCTGGTTTTCCTTTCTCCAATCCTGGCACTCTATTCACTATGTAACCTAGTTGCCCTCAATAATAGCTCACATTTATGTAAAAGGAAGCTAATGATTCATAGAGTGCTTTCTTCTCACCAATCTGGTAAAACAAATCATATTTTTATTTTGAAAAACAACCTGTATATAAAAAGCTGGTATATAAAAATCAGGGAAATGTTCATGTTCTTTCTCTTATAATGAATGACTATGTGATCTTGGGCAAGTCAAGGATCCTCTTAATGCCCCAGGTAATTATCTAAGATTATGAGTTGTAGAGTAAGTACTGATCTGCATTGGTAAAGGAAATTTCCTCTCTAGGAGTTACCTCCACAAATATAAACTTAAGACGAAAGTCTATGCCACCTTCCCTCCAAAAATGTTCCCATTTTACAAACAAGAAAACTGAGGTTCAGAATGTGAATTGCCTAGGGTCATACCTCTAGGAAGTGTCTCAAGTCTTTTGCTTCTAGGTTTCTTAACATTGACTCTTGAACATACTTCCAGAAAACTAGTCAGTGTGGCTTGAGCTGGCTGCTTCTTAAATGAACTCCTGACTGATGAGTTCATAGTCATTATTTGGTGTGGCTGCAGGGAAAGGGAAAGCCTGCCCCCATGACTTTTATTTCATACATCACCAATCACACACTTTCCCGGTCAGGAGCGCTATCAACTCCATTGTACTTGGATACTTTTTCAACTTTGTTTGTTAGAGTGCATCATGCTATATCTATCACACGTAAAGAGTGTTCAGCCAATTCTTTTTGGAGCTTTACTCATCCATTGTGACTGGCTCCCAATGAATATAGTTTGGAGGAAAGAATTTGCACAATCATAAGTGTCTGAGCCCAGGTTTTCTCTGGAGCCAAGAGTCTGCCCTTGGGGAATTTTATCAGAGTACATTATTAAAGCAAGATGGAAATCTTAACATCTTGCTTGTATTTAGAAAAGGATATGGAGCCCTCGCCTTCTGATTGCCAGATCTAATGTGTCAGATGGTTAGTGCTAATGGGTGTGGGTGAATATAGGCAACTGAAAAAAATTTGGATTACTTGTCAATTGTAGAGGAATGGTTGGAAATGAAACAAATGGTTTTCACTTTATCAAATTATTAAAATAGCTTTTCTTAGTGATTTGCCATAACCAAAGCAAGCCTTCCTCAATATTATACCAAATTCTCTTTGGCTGTTCGATCACAAGCTTAAGATTTAAGACCACTTTGAAGCTCACTTTCATACAGTGATTAAGAGCAAGTTGACAAGGCAAAACAACATTTATTGAGTACTTACTATGTGCAAGGCACCATGACAGGCACTGCAGATTCAAATACAATAAAAAGGAAATATAGTCCCTGTCTTCAAGGAGGTTACATTCTAATGGAAGAAGACAAGATACAAAAGATAACTGAGAAGAGGGGAGAAGAAATTTTACAGAAAATTTTATTAACCACACTCGATCTACCATTACTGATCCCAATACTTATTTGCATATCAGGCTTCAAAAACATTCATTTACCAGTTTATTTCCATTCATTTTCCTTTTAGCCTTTGCCCACATTCTTACAGATTCTGCCCAGAATTGCAATAAACACCACACTCACATGAAAACAGTTTCCTCCTTTCCAGCCCTAGGATGACTCAACAAAAGCAGTCACAGAAATCTAACCATGGCATGTTCCCTAAAGTTCTCCCTTATTTTAAGTAGTTAAGATAAGCACTCAAATTCTCCAGTGCTAATCTAAACAAGATATTCCCGAATTTGGCTATTCCTCCCGCCCTCAGAAGGCAAAAGCCAAAACTTCAGAGATGAACTTTGAGAGTGCATAGGAACATACTTTGGAAACTAGAAGGGGACATTAGAGATCATAGAGTTCAACTCCATTTTATAGATGAGGAAAATGAGGGATAAAGGCATTAAGTGACTTGTCCATGGTCATGCAATTATTAGGTAATTGAAGCACTATTTAAACATAAGTCCTCTTGATAGTGCTCTATAATCCTTCTCCTCAGCACTTTCCAGTCCATTTGTGAGACCGGGTTCTTCAGTTTAGTGTTACCTTCAGGGCCAGCTCTACCTCTAGGTTATTATTTGTACATATCCTTGCATTCAAATATATCTCCATTAACCATCTACTTTGACTAAAACTTTCATCTTTAAAGAGTCATTCTTTTGGGTTACCATTCTACCAAATGGAATCCCTAACTAAAATAAAAATATTCCAGGAAGTAATAACACAAGGACAAATTACAGCCTGCCTACAGCCAAATCCCACCCACTACCTGTTTTCATACCATTCTTAGCAAGCTAAAAGACTTTTTCATTTTTTAATAAAAATTTAGTACATTTTAAATATGCATGAAATTTTGCATTTGTGGCATTTTGTTTTTATTTTAAAATGAAAACAATATTTTTAGCTCCAACACTGTACAAAAACATGAGACTGAATTTGTGCTATAGATCATAGTTTGCTGATCCCTGCATTGAGCTCTTTAGTAAGAAATAGTTTTAGAGACACAACATAGTAGTGGAAAGAGGTCCCTCAAAATGTCCCGAAAGAACAAGACACAGGGAAGGTATTTTTGATTTTGTAAAGGAGTGCAAGGTATAAAAGTAAATAGGTAGCCCTAGAAACCAGAGAGGAAAGAAAGAAAGAAGAAAGAAAAAGAAAGAAAGAAAGAAAGAAAGAAAGAAAGAAAGAAAGAAAGAAAGAAAGAAAGAAAGAAAGAAAGAAAGAAAGAAAGAAAGAAAGAAAGAAAGAAAGAAAGAAAGAAAGAAAGAAAGAAAGAAAGAAAGAAAGAAAGAAAGAAAGAAAGAAAGAAAGAAAGAAAGAAAGAAAGAAAGAAAGAAAGAAAGAAAGAAAGAAAGAACGAGGAGATAAGGAAGCATCGAATGTGAATTCGGCTTCAACATAATCCCTGTGTTGGAGTCAGAATGCAGATGAAAACTTGTGATTTATCACTTGTTTATTTGGGTATATGATTTGGAGTTTGGGTTTTATAAGATTATTCACTTATAAAAATGATTAGTATGGAAATAAATTTTGCATAATAATATGTGTATAACCCAGATTGAATTTTATCAACTCTGGTAGGGGGTAAAGAAGAAAGGAGGGAGACAACATGTATCATATAACTGGAAAATTTATGTGGAAATTTCTTATTAAAATAAAGAAAAAAATTAAAAGAAAAAAAATAAAGAAAAAATAATCCCTGGATGAGGGAAGGACATAGGGGTTTTATAAAAAGGAGACAAATGCTTTGAAATGCAACATGAGGGAGAGAATTTTGTCATTTGTTAATCATGCCTGAATTTTTCTTTATTGAAAATACTGTAATCTTCAAAGAAACAGTGGCAATGATTTTAAATACTATAAACACAACACATAAACAATATAGGGTCACTCCACTACCAACCTTTGGATTATACTCACTTCCAGAAGAATATAAAAATGAAGGAATTCATCTTTAAAATAAGAAATTTTCACTTAATAGCATATCAGCTAGGGTCAGAATATGAATTTCAACTCCATAGTATGGAATTAAGTCATAAATCAGAGGATTTAGAGCTGGAAAGGCTTTGAAAAGTAATCTAAAAGGTAGCTTAGTGTATTGAGAACCATGCGTAGATATGGGAAGTCCTGGGTTCAAATCTAGCCTCAGATGGAAGGTAAGGATTAAAAAAAAACATAACACATGATATCTAATATTGTGAGGTCCTGTTTAGTTCAAATAATTAATCTCATGAAGTAGCTACATGTATTGAATTTGTACCATTTGAAATTGATTATATAAAATATAGTGGTTGCTTTTAACCCAATAAAACTATACAAAGGAAAGTCAAATAACAGGGAATTCATTGTTTGTACTAATTGGGTCCTAGCCGAGGAACCAACTAGTACAAACAATGAATTGTTGAATTGTAATCATTTCTATATGAAACCTTCCTTAAACCTCAGATTTCAAAGGTCACCAGCTTCCAAGCTAAAGTCATTTACTCCCAGGTCCCAAGGTATCTCACTGGACTGGTTTTTGTTAGAGACAATGGGGAGACCTCCTTATTTATCTGTAAACAAGACCTCTCTTGGGTTAGGGAAGGCAGCCTTTGGTTATTGAACTTTGCAGTCACATGGATGGGAAAAGCTTGTGGTGGTGTCTTCCTGATGAGACTCACCTTTCCTGTGAAGAAGTAATAAGAGTTTAGTTGAGGTCTCTAAGTCCACCTCCTCTCTTAAAATATCCACCAATGGAGCCAGCCAAGGGAGGTCCTATGGTCAAGCTGACAAGTCAATTAGAAAGAGGACACAACTCCCTTTTTAAGCAAGAGATAGGACTCATTCACTACCTTTTCTTCATGAAAGAGGAGGGTGAAGGCCATTCTTAGTTAGCAGACACATGTATCAGTTCATAAACAATGTTATTCCTGGAGAAATGGTCTCATTTTCTTTATTGTTTAAAAACCCTAATGTTATATAACTAAAAAATCCCCTTGTTTAATTCATTCATCATTCATTTGCTCACTTCAAACATTCTGATTTTATAGATGAACAAACTGAAGCCTAGAACACTCTGGTTTGTACAGAGTCAAGTAGTAAGTTGTAGGTAGGGAAAGAGGGACACAGATGTAGGTATTCTGATATCAGATCCAATGCACTTATCAATATGTCCTGCCTGCATTAATTAATATCTTTAACATCGATGTTTTCCAATGTGGCTGCTTACACACTGAAGTAATTAAATGAGTCAGCACTAAGCCAAGAAATATCTGTTGGTCTAAGCCAAGATGAGGATTTGAACAATACCATTATTTCTTATAAATGACCCTGGAAAATTCTAAGACAGAGTAGAACTAAGGAGCGATCAGATATTCTCCATTGGGAGTTTATAACAACAACAAAAAAATTCTTGGTGCTTTCACTTTAGCAGAAGTATTTAAGAAACAATATGGTTTAGAGAACATGACTGAGTGGCTGGCCTGGACGATTGCTTTGTCATTAGATGCTCTAAGGTTTATAACAACACAATGACTTTGGGAGCATTAATCACTTTTTCCTTTTTGTAGATAAGAAAACTCAGTCCGGGAGAGGCAAAAAGGCTTTCCCAACAATATGTAACATGTCACAAAAAGTACATTGGCCTAAGAATCGGGAAAGTTGGGTTTCTAAAACCAAGCTGGCTTGAGTCTGAGAGTCTCCCCTCCAGGGGACTGGTGACCGACCATGTGAGAAAGGCAATGTTACTTTTCAACATATTTTTAATGATTTTGTGGTCAACCACAAGAGCCTTTGGTTATTAGCAGCTAGTGAACCCAAAGTCTTTATGAGATGGAAAGTCTGATTTTGGTTTGGATTTTTAAATGGCTTTTTCCCCCAATTAAAATTATTGGATCACAAATTTAATTTTACAGAATGAGATTAGGAGAGCTCATATCATTTTAGTAGCCTTCAGCACCAAAATGACAAAATTAATAATGTAAAAAATAATAATAATGTCAAATTAATCACAATTTATGGTACACACACACACACTTTTCATTTCCATAACTCCCAAAACATAGATTTCCTAGCAATGGCTTCAAATTTATTTGGGTAACTAGGAGAGCAGTTCAGGAATGGCTGGGAAACAGTCCAACCAAAGGCAAAGCCATATCTCCTTCACACACACACACTCCTCTGCCCCTCAACAAGTCTATTGCCAATCCTCCCTGAATTTCACTTAAAAGGGTCTTCCTCTCCAACCCTACAGGGTCACTAACCAGTAGAATACTCTGAAGTCTGGGGACGGTGCTCTCCAAACAGAACACTAAAGGGAAAGATCTCCCCAGGGATGAATCATGTTCTACCTCTCAATGCTGACACCAAATGTAGCCCAACCTTGGTGAAGCTTAACATGCCCTTTTCCAAATTATCTCTTGACTCAAATTGACACAGAAATTGATGTAGAAATCTAAATCTGAAATGTAGAAAATTGTGCGGCTTTAGTTTCATGGAATCTGCGCCTCTAAGTTTTCTCTACATAGAAGAATAGAATGTTTGTATTAATAAGGACCTTAGAAGTCATTTATCCCATCTCCCACAACATTCTTGACAATGTGCATCTGGCCTAAGAACACTTCTAGCAATGAGGAATTCAGAAATTTGATTAGAGAAAAACTAATTTCATTGTAACTACCTACAGTTGCAAAATATTCTTTTCATGGATGAGTACCTAAAAGGGAAGTTGAAAACGGCAGGAAAATGAATGAAGGGGTTAAGAGAGAGAGAACATGAGGAAGAAAGGAAAACATGAGGGCAAAAGGTTCAGCAGCATAGGATTTGGTCTGCATGCTCTTCTGATGGTGGAACAAAAGAGAGGGACACATGTGAATCCAGTTTTTATTGCAGAATCAAGGAATGGGGAATGGGAGGTAGTTAATGAGCATATGACATGACAGAGAATTTAACATTGGCTTGATTGACAACCATGAGATCAAAGAGGTGGAGGCTAAGCCAAGGTAGCAGTGAACACCCTGCCCAGAGGTCCAATTGACCTTTGGACTGAAAGCTTTCAGAGTGGTCAGCATACCATAAGATTCGAGTTTAACTTTGTTATGAGGATCAAGAAATCAATCATGTGAAATATAAGCATTATATCCACAAGGCTGATACATTAGCAGATTGCTTATGAAAGTCATCTTTTTGGGTACATCTGTAATATTTTCATGATTTCTTCATGTCTGTATGCCCACATTCATGATGTAGACATAAAATCTGACTCGCTATAACTTTCACTCATTGATGGTTATTATGTTGTATTTTATCCAGATGACAGAATAACTACAAATGAGCCAATGAAGGAGCAAAGTATATAAAGCATTAGGCCTGAAAGCAGGAAGACCTAAATTCAAAATCTGCCTCCGATACTTCCTAGTGCTAAGAACCTTGGACAAGTTTCAGTTTCCTACTCTTTACAATGGGAGCAATAACAGTGTCCAACTCACAAGGCTGCTGTAAGGATCAAACAGAACAATCATTTTGTGAATCTTAAAGTGCCTTGTGAATATTAGTTGTTATTATTACTAATGAAGAGGAGAAAAAGAGAAGAAGTAAAGAACAAAATATTAAGAAGGAAAGTAAAAAAGATAGGGGAAAGCTTGGCTGAATCTGTACTCTACAAATGGTTTATGAGAACTGACTTCTCTGAAATTATATTTGCTGCCTGAGGAGCCTTGGTGGTTCTTTGGGAAATGGTCTTCTCTAGGACAGATCAATAATTTGGGAAACTCTTGGAGTCAGTAGGGAGGACAGGAAGGGGAAACAGATGTGCCCTGTTGATTATAAGAGGAAATAGGTGCCCTTCCCTAAAACAGATAACAGGAAATTGTCTCAGAGCTGACACTGGTCCAATTTGGAAGTTAAGAGATATTTTGGGAGTAGGGATCAAGGAAAAGGAGAAGACAAGCAAATCATTGCATTGAGTTGCCCAGGTTGGTTGCAATGTAAAAGTGAGGGCATCTTATTTAAGGTGTTAGTATGGTATGAAGATGGTTTCATAATTTGAATTCATGAAAATAAAAAAGTACATCAGTGTGTGAAAGGAGCTCAAAAATCTTGACTGTGCATCAGTATTTGTATTGTGTGTGTGTATACATATATATATATATATATACATATATAGTATTGTATATTGGCACTTTCCCTATGGTATGGAAAAATCCATGTGAGAAATCAGGGTCATGACATAGTATTTAATGCCCCTTCCCTTTTAGATAATACTATTAGAAGGTTATGGTTCATTGACTATCTCTTTAATAACATGCTCTAGAATTTTTCCAGGAATCCAAGTCACCTCTAGTTTCCAAACTTCATTTGATTTCCCTTCTTTGAAAATCAAGACATTTGCCCTTTTCCAGGCTTAGTATAGCCCACTCATGTTCTCCCCACTGGCTCAGATGTTGATGGTAGTAGCTCTGAAATCAAACCCACCAATTCTTTCAACACTAAAGTTCATCTGGGTCTGGTGACCTGAATTTGGCAATGATAAGTAGGTACTCACTTGTTATCTTTTATCTTGGCCATCAACTCTGTTAGCCATATTTTTTGTTTTAACTTCTCCAGTCTAAAAGTCATTCTCCTTGGCAAAAACACAACAAATGAAAAACAGAACTGAATTGAAAAATTAAGCAATTCTGGGGCAGCTAGGTAACACAGTGGATAGAGCACCAGACCTAGAATCAGGAAGACCTGGATTCAAATCTTATCTCAGATGCTTCCTAGCTGTGTGACCCTAGGCAAATCACCTAACCCTGATTGTCTAGACTTTTTGTTGCTCTTCTGTCTTAGAATTGATATGAAGACAGAAAGTAACTTATATTCTTTAATTAAATTAATTAAACCAAATTAAATAATATTATAATTAAATTAATAAATTAAGTAATTTATTAAAATAAATTAAATTTTTTAAATTAAGCAGTTCTGTCTATATCCTGTTATTAGTGACTGTGATGGGTGAAATCTGAAATAACTGAGGAAACAAAGGTTCAAGCTTCTGAGCATATCAATTTATTAGGCACTGCATGCCAATTGCATAAGAAATTGGGTCCAGGCCTTCTTAGCTTGGCACTGAACTCTCACTTGTTGAAACTGTCTGCAGTTCCTACTTAATCTCTTTGTGGTAGACACCTGAGAAGGAGGATGGAGACTGAGGGGAAATGGATGAAGAGGTTATATATATAGAGAGAGACAAAGTGTAATAGATGATATTTGGAGGGTATATTTGATGGATATGAGCTACTTAACAGATCATGCAGCTATCTTCCTTTTGCCTACCCTCCTTCCTCTATACCTGCCTTCCTCCCCTCTTCCAATCTCTTTTCCTCCCCTCTTCTTCCCTTCAGTTTCCCCTTCCCCCTTCTTCTTCAGCCTCCTAAGTCATTCAGGGTGCGCTATGATGTTTCAGAGGAAATACTACTTTCTCTTCTTTATCTCAAGTAAGGATCTATTGGGGAAAACTGGAAAGATGGAGGATAAGGTAAGAGGGGTAGGATTTCCCTATAATGAGTGTTAGGTTGGCAGATATTGAGAGAAAAGGCAATTCAGTCACTAGCATGAAACAAAGCCAATCAGAGAGAGATATAAGGACTATTGTTCTTCTTCTTCTGTCTTCAAATCAGCCAGGTCACCTTCAACTTCATTATCCCAAGTCCCAGAGAGAAACCCAGCTTCCTCTTTCAGTCAACACTATCAGCCCCAAGACTTTCAAACCAGTCACTGTTTGGCTTGGCTCCAAACTGCTTTTCCTGGTAACATTCCAAATGGAATTTTCTTTGATTGGTGACCCATCTCCAGCTTCTGTCCTTTGCATGCACATACCTCTTCCACAATTCCTCCCTTTTTGTCTCAAAAAAAAATTGCAACCCGCAATTTTTAATAATACTTACCTTTTAGACGTATTTTTGTTATATTTCTAACTATCCAATTCTTAACCCTGTACCATATCAAATATTCCTTTACCCTCCCAAAATAACAAATCCTAAACTTATCTTAGCTATTCTGTCTGTCTAGTTCTATGCTAAATTTGGGTATAGGAAAATGGTTTAAGTAATAAGGATTCACATGAACATGGTTTTGACATAATAACTTGTGTAACAATTTTAAATAATTCCAACAATTTCAACAGTAATTTGAATATGTATCTGTCTTATCTCCTAATGTCTATAAATTCAACTAAGTAAAATTTTCTATTACTAACAACTGCTAACCTACAATTATAATGCAATCTAACTTCTATACTTAAGTAGTTTTATGTCTGTCCCTACTTCCTTAAGACTTTGAACAAATTCTCTAAACTGTCCCTATTATTAGTCATTAGAACATTACTAAATTATTCTAATGTAGTTAGTTTGTTAGTACATTAGTATCTACAAGTGTACATAGATTGTAGCTATACAGATTTACATATGTATATCCATATATATTGTTCTTGATTTCTGTGCAAACTCAAAGGAATATCTTTTTTGAATTTTCCACAGAAATTTATATATCAGTGTGACTTTTGTGTTTTGCAACTATGCATATGTCATATAATTACCCATTCTATGAGGTATCTTCCTACATTATATTTTAATGTAGCATGTGTATGTATATATGACCTCATGATCACAAGTCCAAACTTTCAAAGACCTTCCATGTCCTTTGATGTTGATTGTAGAAACTCTGTGTCCTTCATCATCTGGTCAGCATGCCACTCTTGTGTGCTGTCACTCTTGATTGTAGTCCTGTGTTTTTTCAATTCAGGAACAGACTGGAACAATCAGGAACAGACTGGAACAATCAGGAACATACATGCGTGTAAGGTTTTTACGTGTGCATATATGTAAGATTGAAATTTTCATTGTGCATGGAAGTAAGCTATGAGTTCTTCATGAGTGCTTGTCAGAATTCATTAGTTATTCTTCATGTGTGGAAGTAAGCATTAAATGTATTCATCATCATGTGTGAGGGTAAGCTTTACATGTGTTCATTTTCATGCATGGAAGTAAGCTTTACTTATGTTGCAAGCATAATAGTATAAGTTCTTAGAATTTAGTTAAGAATATGAATTTGAAGTTTTTTTCTTATCTTTTTAATGTCTGATTTTTTCACAAGGAGATTTGTTGTATGTTTTCTTTAGTTATGTCTTGGAGATAGAATTTAGATATAATGTAATTCATTTGGTCATGGAGTTATGTATTTATTTGAGATAACATTGTTTCTTTCTGTTCTGTTACTATGGTTGGCAAAGACTTTGTATAAAATGCAGAGACTTTATTTGGAATTAAATTTTAAATGCATGTTTTCCTTTTGTCTGTGTTGCTGGCTGTATTTCTTTTTGAAGCCATTCTATTTGCTTCAGGGGTGCTTTCCTGTTATCATTTTAACATGCACAATGCTCTCTTGTCTGTACTATCTGTTGATATGTACTCTCATGTGTGCTTTCCTTTGTTTTCCATAGGGAGTGTTATTTATTGTTGATTATTTTCCTAGGGCTACTTGTGTTGCTGCTCATTACTAGGGTTTTTTTTTTTCCAGATGTCTTTTTTATGTATCTTCATTGATGACATGATCACATTGTTGTTTCTTGTGAGGTATCTGAAACTATGAGGTAGTATCTTCATGGTATACCCTCCCTCTCTTCCTTCCCCTGGTAGAGATTGTTTAGGGTGAATATTAAGAGATATGGATAACCTGTTTCAGTTCTCAAATATAATTTGATGTTAAAGTCTTTGATAACAAATTCATCCAATGTGAATCTATGCTTCCATAGCATTCTAGGTGTTTGTGTCTGTCATAGTTATGAAGTTGGAGTTTTCTGCTACAAGCTTAGGAGTGTTCTTGTTGTTGTTGAATTACTTAGTTGTTCTTCTGCTGAAATATTTTCTTTTCTACCTAAGACTAGTCTTCATTCTCATAAGGTCTTGTGTTGCATGTTACCCTATGGAATTCCAACTAATCTTGGTTTCACTCTTACTGCATGAATGGTATTTGTTATGTTTTTGAAGTTAGAGAATAGATGTGAACTTGTATATCTATCTGTCCTCCTCCAGTTCTTTAATATGTTCCTTGATATCCCCCTTCCCATTCAAAATCCGTATCTGTACAATCCATGTAATTCAACTTCTCTATAAAGTCATCTTCATTATCAACCCCTAATCTTGCATAGAGTTCTTCTAATGGTATACAACTTGTTCTGTGCCCAAAGAACATCTCATCATGATAATTTTGGTAAGACTTTGATTGTACTGGTTTTAGATATTCAATTTTCTCACTTGTGTCCCATACATCCCCTTCTTCGTCTACCTCTTCATAAAGCTTATAAAATTGGTAAGGCATCTGTTCTAAATCATCTTGGTCCATTATTATTACACCTTCTGGTATTCCTTCAGATTCAGTGTCTGAATCTGAATCACCAAATCCAAACACTATGTTATATGGATTTTGCTCAATGCCATGTAAACTACTGTCAGATGTTGGAAACTCTGGCTTTGCATTGTGATCTAAGCCTAAGTCACCAGCTTCTGTGTTACTCATATCATTTTCTGGATGTGTCTCACTACTAAGCTTTTGATTTTCATTGTGAATTGGCAAACTAGATGGTATGGGGTTAGCTTCTTTTTGCAGATATTCAATACTGTTACTAATATTTATAGATCCTACTCTGTCACCAGTCTGAGGTTTATGTTCATCTTCACTCTCTTTTGACTGTGTAGAGATAGGAATCTGTCCCTCTATGATGTTATTTTCTTCTGGGAAGGAGTTTAGTACATCTGTAATTTCCCCTGCATCAGTAGGATGTGTGCCTTCATTCTTTCCCATAGTATTACTTATATATATTTCTGGCTGTGTAGCTAAGGTGTCGATAGTTACTGAGTCACTGTTCATTTCTTTACTACCCTCTGCCAGCCATATGTTTGGATCAGTTAACTCTTTTAGATTTAAATGATTTTCTATGAAATCTTCATATGAGGCTATATTCTTATATGAATTTATCTGACCAACCTCCCCTGTGCCTCTTAGAATGTTGGCTTCAAGTCTACCATTTGAATCCTTGGTTGTTCTTTCAGTTACTAAGACTTCCATTCCGTTCCTCTTTTCAAATTTAACTGTCATGTCACTTCCATTACTTTGAATAGGATTATTATTTTCAAATGTAATGTCAGCTTCATTTTCAGTAAATTTTATATTTTCTAAATAAGTCATTGCTGGATGGAAAGTTTCAGCTTCAGGATTTAAATTAGATGTTTTTTCTAAGGGTATCTGTGCCATATAGCTATTTAAAGAATTAACTGAGTTTGGTGGCATGTCATGCAATTATGTGAAATGATTTCAAAGTATTCTCATCTTTAGCAACAGTAACCTGTAGGGAATTGAAATTTTGTTTCTCTGTATCTTTCACTAATTCCTGTTTGAGTTTTTGTGACTTTGTCTGTCTTTTACTTTTATACAATTTAATCCCTGTGTTCAATCTACATTGAAAAAAATTCTCCAAGAATGTTTTGATTTAATTTGCACTTTTTTCCTGTGTGGTTACTATACAGCCTTTCTCTAAGTCTCTTATCTTGGTTTCTATTTGAGATATGATGTCTTTAACTTCTGCATCTAGCAGTTCTACTTGTCTCTGCCTGTCTCTTGATTTATTGAATTTGCTATCACTCACAAATTCACTTTCTTGTTTTGAATTTTCACCATTTGTTCTATGTTTCCTATTAATTCTAGCAGTCTCTTTTTCACTATTTCTCCTATCTCCATGTACCAAACTACATACATTATAGGTCTGGCTTTATAATTCTCTCCTAAACATGTCCAAATATTTATGTTTGGCTCCTGATTTAATAGTCTATTGCATTTCCTGTAAATCAGTTGCCTTTTGTGTGGATTTTAGCTTACAATGAGAAGAGCAAGTGGAATTTTGCTTTCTGTATCTAGCTTGTGTGGTTTTGTTATTACTTCATATTTCTTTTTCAGAAAACAGTCTTTGATCAAGTGTCCTTTCTTATGGCAGAAAAAGCATTGCCTAGTTTCTCTCTGTACTATTTTTGGTTTATAAGTAGGTTTTGTGTAAGTTCTAACAGTGTTTTGCTTCTTTATTTCCTCAATATCCTTGTCTCTTGAGTTTTTCTCTGTTACCTCTAATTTTTCTTTTAAATCTTGCATTTGTTTATGTTGTTCTGAATGATTTTCATGTAGGTAACTGACAGTTTCACACAATTCAATCAGACTCACAGTATCATCCTTTGGGAAGTAATGTTTCAAAAACTTTTTCAAGTGAGGTGTGCATCCCTTCAAAAACTGTCTTCTCACATGACTAGTAGATTCCTCAGTATTTGCCTCTAAACCCATAATTGATTCAGCCATTTCAGAGAGACAATCTATATTATTGAAGCTGGATGTTCTCCTGTATTTTGCATCAGTTTATCAAATCTTGCCCATGCATTAGGCTTAGAGCAACAGAGCTTAATAGCTTGGAACAAGTCTTCCCTACATTTCCTTAAGTAGGTCATGCTTGTGGGAGTTGCAAAATCAAGGTCTTCCCTTTGCTGTTCTGTGGGCCAACTAGTCAAAGAAACAAAAACTCATAGACAAAGAGTTAAAACATGAGGGATCCAGCATGCTCTGGTGTTGCTTCTTAAAGAGAGCAATTTGCACATGTCCCCAAACTTTTATTGGAGAGTTGAGGAATGTCGAGTAGGAGTTAGCTAATGAACATGTGACATGGCTTAGGTTTTAACATTGATTCAATTGACAATCACCTAATCAAAGAGGAGCAGGTTAACCGAACAAATGACTTGGTATGGAATGTGGCCTAACAAGGTGGTAGCTAGGACCCTTTGGAAAATAATGTCCTGCTCAGGAATTCTTTTGTCCTTTGGACTGAAGATTTGGAAATACAATAATCAAAAAGTAACATGACCATGAGTCTGGTATATGCACACATAAGATACAATATCAATACGCCAATAATACTTTCAAGATGCTAATATACCTGGTATGCTACATAAGTACAGTGGGAGATGGATTTTTATGCATTAAAAGAAAATAATTAATAGGATATAAACCAGGATCCAAGATGAAGTAATCTGATTTCTAATTGGAAAAAAGATGAGGGGCTTTCTGAGTTGGGAGGAGGATAAATGAGTTTTGAGAGAGGAAAGCAAGCAGGACATTTCTGGATATGAAACAGTATGTTATTCAATTCCCAAGATTATCAAGCAGATGGAATTTCTAGAAAAATGAAACTTGGGTCTCAAAATGGAATCAATTTTACAAGATGGAGTCAGTTTAGTTCATACATTGTCCAAAATCCTTTTAATTCCCCCATTTGATTAATGAGGGAGAGGGCCAGCCTACTCCCCATGGATCATTTATCTGTAAGCAAAGATTATAAAGGGTTTAATGTGCTTGCACTCACTCTCAATGAAATGTACCAAGAAAGGACCAATGGGGACCATTCTTTTGCATAGCTTAGTATGATAGCTAACACAATCTAAGAACAATAGTGATAATATACAAACTTTGTTAAGTAGATTTCATATGTACTTAGAGCATTCACAATAGACTAATTTGGAGAGGGGAGATTTACATGTCACCAAGATAACTAAGAAAACAGAGTAAATAGAAATACCATGAAACAAAAGACAAAAGCAATACAACGATCAGCATCAATATTAAATAAGATAAAATTTCCTTATATCTAGTAACTCACTATCAATATTGATTTAATCATCACATTTTGTCATGAGTCCTAGATGTTCCATATGGTTTTCTGTTCCCTAGAATTATTTTCTCTTGGACATTCTAGAATAGGTCTTATTTCAGGGCAGCTCTGAAGGGGCTCTGATTCTCTAATTCCAAAATCACTTACAGAAATTTCTAGGTAATTCTGCTAAAAGCTACCAATAGCAAGACAATACAATTTAGTGAAATCTATTAAAATTGCTTTCCTAATAGTTCATGTGGTGAAAATTAGTTCAAGCCATATAGAGCTAATCTTTTTAACAGCAGAGCTATACGGAGAACATCCAATTAAGAACCTATGCTTCACCTGACATTTCAGAGTATTTCAGTTATTATATAAGACTTTCTGCTTTTATATTTACCTAAGCCCTGCACTGGGCATAAGAATCTTTAAAAAAAATCATGAGGGTCTAACCTTTAAAATGAACCATTCTTTCTTCTAAAATTATCAGGTACTTTAAAATGGAAAAATAATTTCACTTTCTTTACTATTATCAATGCAATTTTATATGTAGAATCTTTCATGCAATTTTGAGAACTTAGCACATTCAAAACCTACATTTTCCACTAGAAACATTTGAAAGCCAATCATGTACATATGAATATAGCTCTCAGAGGAACCTGTCTAATCCTGTTGCATTCTCAAATTATAATATTCCATTTAATTAAAAAAATGTTTACATACATCTTTGTCTTATTAGTTTGTCTAGTTCCCCTTTTAGGAGGATATCATTCCTATATAAAATTTGGCTGCAAATACAGATTAAGATTGTAAAATTTTTCATACTTATATTTTAGTATATTAATAGTGATATTCCAGTTTCAATCAATTAATGAATAGGTTTAATATTATACTTATAAAACTTCTGTCACTCACCTGCCCTGATTATAGAAAATTTGCTATGACAGGAAAAAGGAAGGGCATGGTCATGTCACTATGAAAGATTTTCCCTTTAAAGGCACAAACTGACTTGCTATATGTCAAAATAATGGGGAAATTATGTTAACTTTGTTTTATTTCAGGGATAAGACAATCAGTCATATAATAAAGTTTCACATTTTTCAGGGTGTACCATAGCTAGCCTCACAATTAACCAGGTAGTGAAATTCCCTGTTCAAAAAGAAAGTAATGTGGTGGAGAAACTGAGTCAAGAGGATTATTGACTGTGTCAAGGTTATCCCCTCAACTTTTCCCAGGGAGAGATATCTACCAATAGCAGATCTTGGGCAACAGCTCATTCTATTTTCTACTGACTGCTTAATAACACTTTAAACAATCATACCTGAATTCAAACTCAAAACAATATCAGATTACTATGAGAGTTTCCCTTAGAGAGCAAGATTTCAATAGTCATAACTTAGAGCTTAAATATTATTAGTTTTGTCATGTTTCCCTAACAGTTACATTTCATTATTCCTTACAAGTAAAAAATAATCATAAATAAGTGAAAATAAAATTATATACATAGTAAATACATGATAGTTGATTCAAAATTCATTTAGTAATAATAGCTCTCTGATTCAAAGACCCTATAAATTTACATAAATGATAGTCAAATAAATTAAGATGAAAACTCACTCTTTAAGAAACTTGTAAATCAAAGGAGAAATTAATAAAATTGAAAGCAAAAGAATTATAGAACTAATAAATAAGAGTAGGAGCTGGTACATTAAAAAAAAACAAATAAAATAGATGAAGTACTGGTTAATCTAATTTAAAAAAGAAGAAGAAAATGAAATTAACAGCATCAAGGATGAAAAGGGTGACTTTACCTCTAATGAAAAAGGTCATTAAGAACTATTGTGTCCAACTATATGATAATAAATATGATAATCTAGGTGAAATGGGTGAATATTTACAAAAATATAAATTACCAAGATTAACAAAAGAGGAAATAGAATACTTAAATGATCCCATCTCAGAAAAAGAAGATGAACAAGTCATCAAAGAACTCCCTAAGAAAAAATCTTCAGTGCCAGATGGATTCACAAGTGAATTCTATCAAACATTTAAAGAATCACTAATCCCAATACTTTACAAATTATTTGACAAAATAAGCAAAGAAGGAGTTTTACCAAATTCCTTTTATAACACAAATATGGTACTTATTCCAAAGCCAGCCAGACTAAAAACAGAGAAAGAAAACTATAGCGCAATCTCCTTAATGAACATAGATGCAAAAATCTTAAATAGAATACTAGCAAAAAAACTCTAGCAAGTGGTCACAAGGGTTATTCATTATAATAGGATTTATACCAGGAATGTAAGGATAGTTTAATGTTAGGAAAACTTTCTACATAATTGATCATATCAACAACCAAATAAACAGAAATCACATGATTATCTCAATGGAAGCAGAAAAAGCCTCTGATAAAATACAACACCCATTCCTATTGAAAACACTAGAAAGTATAGGAATAGAAGAGCCTTTCCTAAAAATGATAAAAGGTATATATTTGAAACTATCAGCAAGCATCATTCGCAATGGATATAAATTAGAAGCCTTCCCAATAAAATCATGAGTGAAACAAGGATACCCATTATCACCTCTATGATTTAACACTGTACTAGAAACACTAACAGTAGCAGAGAAGAAAAAGAAATTGAAGGTATTAAAATAGGCAATGAGGAAACTAAACTGTCACTCTTTGCAGATGATATGATAGTCTACTTAAAGAATCCTAAAGTATCAACTAAAACATTAGTAGAAATAATCAACAACTTTAGCAAAGTTTCAGGAGACAAAATAAACCCACATAAATCATCAGCATTTCTATATATTTCCAACACATCTCAGCAGCAAGAATTAGAAAGAGAAATCCCATTTAAAATCATCCTATTTAATATAAAATATTTTAAAATCTATTTGCCAAGACAAACACAGGAACTATAAAAACACAACTATAAAACATTTTCTACACAATTAAAACTAGATCTAAACAACTGGAAAAACATTAATTGCTCATGGATAGAATGAGCTAACATGGTAAAAATGACAATCCTACCTAAATAAATTTACTTACTTCAGTGCCATACCTATCAAAGTACAAAGAAACGTCTTTACTGGATTGGAAAAAATCATAACAAAGTTCATTTGAAGAACAAAAGATCAAGAATATCAAGGGAAATAATGAAAAAAATGTGAAGAATGGGGGCCTAGGAATAGCAGATCCTAAACTGTACTAGAAAGCAGTGGTCATCAAAACAATATGGTACTGGCTGAGAGACAGAAGGGAAGATGAATGGAATAAACTTTAGGTAAATGTCCTCAGCAGAGAGAGTACAATAAACCCAAAGATCCCAGCTTTGGGGACAGAAACCCACTGTTTGACAGAAACTACTGGGAAAATTGGAAAACTCCAAGATAAATTCAGAATGGGTAAATGACTTCAATATAAAAAAGGAAACTATAAGTAAATTAGGTGAACATAGAATAGCATACCTGTCAGATCTATGGAAACGGAAAGAATTTAAGAACAAGCAAAAGATAGAGAATATCACAAAATATAAAAAAAAAATTATTACATTAAATTAAAAATGTTTTCTACAAACAAAATCAATACAACCAAAATTAGAAGGGAAGCGACAAATTGGGGGGAGGGGGAAATCTTTATAACAAAAACCTCCAACAAAGGTCTATTTACTCAGATTTATAAGGAGCAAAATCAATTGTCCAAAAAAGAAAGCCATTCCTCAATTGATAAATGCACAAGGGACATGAATAGGCAATTTTCACATAAAGAAATCAAAACTATCAATAAGCACATGAAAAAGTGTTCTAAATCTCTTATAATTAGAGAAATGCAAATCAAAATAACTCTGAGGTAACACCTCACACCTAGCAGGTTGGTTAATATGACAGCAAAGGATTAGGGAAGGATATCAAAATGCCAGGGACTCCACAAGTGACAGTCATAACATTGAACGTGAATGGGATGAACTCACCCATAAAACATAGACGAATAGAAGAATGGATTAGAATCCAAAACCCTATCATATGTTGTCTCCAAGAAACACACATGAGGCGGGTAGACATCCACAAGGTCAGAATTAAAGGATGGAGTAAGACCTTCTGGGCCTCAACTGACAGAAAGAAGGCAGGAGTGGCAATCATGATATCTGATAAAGCCAAAGCAAAAATAGACCTGATCAAAAGGGATAGGGAAGGTAATTATATTTTGTTAAAAGGGACTTTAGATAATGAGGAAATATCACTAATCAACATATATGCACCAAATAATATAGCACCCAAATTTCTAATGGAGAAACTAGGAGAATTGAAGGAAGAAATAGACAGTAAAACCATATTAGTGGGAGACTTGAACCAACCATTATCAAATTTAGATAAATCAAATCAAAAAATAAATAAGAAAGAGGTAAAAGAAGTGAATGAAATCTTAGAAAAATTAGAATTAATAGACTTATGGAGAAAAATAAATAGGGATAAAAAGGAATACACCTTCTCAGCACCACATGGCACATTCACAAAGATTGACCATACATTAGGTCACAAAAACATGGCACACAAATGCAGAAAAGCAGAAATAATAAATGCAGCCTTTTCAGACCACAAGGCAATAAAAATAACAATCAGTAATGGTACATGGAAAACCAAATCAAAAACTAATTGGAAACTAAACAATATGATACTCCAAAATCGTTTAGTTAGAGAAGAAATCATAGAAACAATTAATAATTTCATCGAGGAAAATGACAATGGCGAGACATCCTTTCAAACCTTTTGGGATGCAGCCAAAGCAGTAATCAGAGGTAAATTCATATCCCTGAGTGCATATATTAACAAACTAGGGAGAGCAGAGATCAATCAATTGGAAATGCAAATGAAAAAACTCGAAAGAGACCAAAATAAAAACCCCCAGCAGAAAACCAAACTAGAAATCCTAAAAATTAAGGGAGAAATTAATAAAATCGAAAGTGATAAAACTATTGATTTAATAAATAAGACAAGAAGCTGGACTTGAATGTAAAGAAGGAAACTATAAGTAAATTAGA